>NC_134487.1:16082003-16332003 GCF_040206685.1 Ascaphus truei
AAAATATTGCTGAGAGGCGGGGGAGGAGGGAAGGCACTGCTCAGAGAGCCGGAATCGGGGTAATCTCCCCCAACAACATGAACCCGCCTCCGGCTTTTTTTTTTTCTCCAGCGCGAACGGGGGAAATGAAAAAAACAAATACGTGTGCTGCTTGGGCCAATATTTACTCGCCCGGAGGTTAAATCCACTCGCCCCGGGCGTGTAAATGTATATGATTGTCGAACACTGTATATATATATATATATATCTATATAGATATATATATAAATAGATATATATGTAGCCCTCTTTCCTGCGTATCTAGAGCGAATACTAGTGCTGCATGTACCTGTTGGCTCAGCGAGATCTGGGCCTCGCTAACTGGGAGCCTGGGGTAATATTAGATTCTTGGCAGCGCCTCCACTTACCTAGGATGCCCAATAAGTGAGATTCCCCTAGGCAAGAATAATGATAACACACTTCAACTTGGTAACCGTTTACTAATACGTAATAGCAGAACCTTGTCTTATACCTCTTATGCATAACACACATATAATAATGAATATAAATGGCTGACAGGCAAATACACTTATCTGTGGCTCGGCCACTCTCCTATAGAGCAATGTCACTTCCCACCACCGCGTGCACCCCACACCGTGTCCAATAGATATATATATATGCTCAGTCTCTTGGTCACTCAACCCAGTGTCCGCAAAGAGTCCTCCCCCAAGGCGGGATCAGCGCCTGATGGTACCGGTGTTAGTGCACTTATTAAATACCTTCCGGCTACTCCTGCAGCCGGTAACAGGACTTCAAAAAGGATCCGCCGATCCAGCGCAGCCTCTAACGAGTAGGGAATGTCCAGCAGCTTGAGCCCAAACCACTGTTCACACACACCGCAGCTCCGCGACACTGTGTCCCTATCTGTTACTACAGTAAGGGAATAGATGTCTATCTCTATAGGGCGTCCCTGCAGCACCACAAGCTTATGGTGACTCAGGGTATACACTGGGGCCTGAGGGGAAATCTGGCCTACGCAGGTGGGTCACTGGCCCCCTGCACCACAAACACAAACTCTCCCCTTGCTCCTCTGGCTAGCGTGGTCTCTCCCCCTCGCTTCCCTTTCCTGCCTGCCAGCAATTCCTGCACTCCTATTGGTTCACTGGTGTCAGGTGGCTCTGCTGAGGCTCCTGGGAAATGTAGTCTACTGCGGAGCCTCCTGGCGGTTGGCCAGCTATCCGCGCGCTTTGCACTGCGCATGCACGACCCTCTCCGCTTCTGACAGTCTCGCCTAAATATTGCGCAACAACATGGCGGCGCCCTGTGCTACCGGGCCGCCGCGTAACCTCCAAATGCTCCCTCAAGAGGCACCCTGCAGCGGAGGCAGAGAGACAAACCCGGACACCCCTACATTCTCCCCCTGTGGAATCCAACGTTCCCGCTTGGAACGTACCCATACTGTACACATATTTACACAATAAAAATGCATACATGAGACATACAACTTATCACTGTACACTCTACATGAGGTTATACATTTCATTGAACATTCCAATCACAGATCTCACTCTATTGCGAGCCCACTGCTGAGTCTCATAATGGGGTGCCCCGAATTGATCGTGTCATTCTCATGGGAGGTTGACCAGCTCTTTGGCTTCTGCGCAGGTGCTCTTCCGTTACTCCCTCTGGAGAGTAACAAATCTCGCTTGGCAAGTCAGTCTCTTCCCTTGAGGGGATCAATGTTTCTACACAGTCTCTTTGAGGCACAAAGCATGGGCTCTGTGGGTCTATGGGCTGACTCATTGGAGTAAGCATATCTGTTGTTGGACCAAGGGGCCCTTTACCCGTAGCTCCTTCGGGAGATGCCCCCGTGGTCGGAAGGCCTCTTGAGAGGTTCCCTCCATAGGATCCTCAGAGGTGGCATTTACTACAGTCTCTGGGATATCTGACTCTCCATCTAGCGAAACAGTGGACACTTCCAATTCGTTATCCCCTACTTGAGGTATGGGGAGGAGATGATTTCTATGCCATACCTTTACCCGGCCGTCGGAGTCTTTGATGCGGTATACCGGGAGGCCAGGTATCTGCGACTCCACCTCATACACACCATCTCTCCAACGGTCGGCCAGTTTGTGCTTCCTGGGGACACACAAATTGCGAAGGAGGACCGCATCCCCTGGGCGGATTTCCTTATGGCGCACTTTGTGATCATAGCGCCTCTTATTACTCTCATTTAGTTGAGCTTCTCGTCCGAACATTAGGAAGTAAGGTGTATACCCTGTGGACTCGTGGCGAGTACAATTATAAGCTTGCACTAACGTCTCTACGTGCTTACTCCATTCAGTCTTCTGTGAGCCCTTCAGTGTGCCCAGCATGTCAAGCAGCGTTCGATTGAAACGTTCGGGCATAGCGTCCCCTTCTGGGTGGTACGGTGTAGTTCGTGACTTAGTGATACTCAGTAGCTTAAGCAATTCTCGAATGAGGTTACTTTCAAAATCCCGGCCTTGATCAGAATGCAATCGATTTGGCAGTCCATAATGAAGGAAGTATTTCTCCCACAGCACTTTGGCCACAGTCACAGCCCGTTGGTCTTTGGTAGGAAAAGCTTGAGCATATCTAGTATAATGATCTGTGATCACCAGTACATTTCTGATACCCCGGGTGTCAGGTTCGATGCATAGGAAATCCATACATACCAGATCCATGGGTCCTGAACTCTTCAGATGGGCCATGGGTGCCGCCCGGGTGGGAAGTGTTTTCCTTTGTATACAACGGGTGCGCTGTCTACAATGTATCTCCACAGATTCTCTCATTTTCGGCCAATAGAATCGATCACACAGTAGGCCAAACGTTTTATCAATGCCAAGATAACCATGATTGTCATGTAATGCCCGGAGTACCATGGTTTGCAGAATCTTGGGCAGAAATAGCTGTCGCCTGTCGGGATGATTGTGATAGGGTATCATCCTGTGCAATAGACAGTTGTCCAGTTCAAATCTTCCCATCTCCTTCATTAGTAGGGCCACCAGTTCTTTGGGAGCCTGTTTGAGTATGGAGGGGTTATCTTGTTGCAATGCTTGACGAACTAGCCTAACTACTGGATCCTGAATTTGATATTGCACCATTTCCTTCCAGGCAATAATCTTATCAGCAGTGATGCTCATCCCTTCTGGATGTCGGTATGCCCAAGGAATCACTCTTGACTGGCATCCTAATGAATCTGCTATCCTTAACTCAGAAAAGGCTACTCGATCATCCACCACGGCGGCTATGGAGCACAATGCCTGTATGCCAGGCCCCGGAATTTCCTCCCATACTTCCTCGTCTGTAGTAGGGTTGAGCCCAGGTCTTCGAGACAGAGCATCCGCCCCTATGTTGGTAGGCCCCAGTTTGTATTTAAGGTTGAATCGATAGTTTGACAATGCTGCTAGCCAACGGTGGCCTGTTGCATCCAGCTTTGCAGAAGTATTGATGTATGTCATAGGGTTGTTATCTCAAATTGAATACCATACAAATAATCGTGCAACTTATGCACTATAGCCCACTTGAGGGCTAGAAACTCCAGTTTGTGGACTGGGTAGTTTTGTTCACTTGGCATCAGACTGCGACTGGCATACGCCACCGGCCGTAGCCCAGTGTCATATTTCTGGTGTAACACTGCTCCCAAGCCGTTGAAGCTAGCATCCACATGCAGGACATACTCTCGATCAGGATCTGCATATGCCAACACCGGAGCCTGGGTCAGATTTGTCTTCAACCCTAGAAATGCCTGTTCACATGCAGGGGTCCACTTGTCCCCAAATGGTGCTTGGGTGGAAGTGGCTTTCCTTCCCGTGTCTTCGGGGTAGATTTTTAGAAGGTTGTTGAGTTCTTTGGCTTTACCCGAGTAGCCTTCCACAAATCTTCGGTAATACCCGCAGAACCCCAGAAATGACCGTAGTTCTTGGACGTTATTGGGCCTTGGCCAATTTACCACTGCTTCTATTTTCCCAGGGTCGGTAGCTATTCCGACGGCCGACACAATATGGCCCACATAAGTCACTGACGTGCGGCAGAACCGACACTTATCCATGGACAGCTTAAGCCCTTCATTACTGAGTCGGTCCAGCACTTTCAACAATCTTTCCTCATACTCCTCCAGTGTCTTCCCGAACACTATGATGTCGTCCAGGTACACCAAGCATTCCCTAGGATTCATATCCCCGATGGTTCTTTCCATCAGACGCTGAAAGGTGGCGGGAGCGCCACATATCCCTTGAGGCATACGCGTAAACTGATAGAATCCCAAGGGGCAGATAAGAGCTGTTTTTTCTTGGTCTTCAGAGTCCATTGGCACCTGATAGTAGCCCGACCTCAAGTCCAGCACGCTGAACCACTTATTCCCGGATAGGGCGTTCAGGAGGTCTTCAATTCGCGGAAGGGTGTACTGGTCGGGTACAGTACGGTTGTTCAAGGTTCTATGGTCCACACATAGGCGTACCGTCCCGTTCTTTTTGCGCACTACCACGATAGGTGAGGCATACGGACTACGTGATCCTCGGACAATGCCGGCCTCCTCCATTTTGGTTAGCAGTTTCCTCACATCTTCCACATCCCTTGGCGCGATGCGGCGCGAACGTTCTCGGAAGGGTGTAGTATCATTAAGTCGGATGGTATGCTGGGCACTGTGGCTGCACCCCACATCCATATCGCCCGTGGAAAATACTTCCCGTCGGTTTTCCAGTTTAGTCTGCAACCTTTTTCTCCAATCCTCCGTCAAGGGTGAGTCTCCAAAAGCAAACGCCAACTTAGGAGCCGCCTGGTAGACGGTAGCGGCCGGCGGCTTAGCTTCTGTCTTTCTTTCTGGAGTCAGAGGATATATTCGGCCCAACGGCTGTCCGTGATCAAGGGCCACAGGGTAGGGAGAAAGGTTCCTCACGTAGACTTGTGTTCTACGCGGAATTCTAAACAGCCAGTCTTTCACTGAGGCCAACACCCGGTAGCCAAATTGCTGGTCGTTATCTGCCGGGCTCTCCAATGAGAATAGTCGGTCCCCCTTGCGTCTCTCAGGGTAGTGACATGTGATCGTCATCATTCTGCCTGCTCGTGTGAGAATCTCGGTCAATCCCCACTCTTTGTTGTACAACACCCCGTGCTCTTCCTCGGCTGCAATCTTATAGCATGCCTCTTGCAGTTCACCCGCCTCCTGCAATACATACAGATGTACGGCTTGTACGATGTCAGTATTAGTCCCCATGATTATAGGTGCACTGGGATGGTCTTGGGGTTCCGGGCACACTAATGCTTCCACTTCCATGGGGTGATGCTTGCCGGTGTTCAACTGGGGAATGTCCAGATGTACTTTCACCACTCCATCGATAGGGTAGTCTTCATGGCTTAGCCCTCTCAATCTCATGGATTCGGCGGACAATAGGGGCAACCGATGAAGGTGCTGATCGTAGAAAGGTCGATATACAATGGTTACTTGGGAACCAGTATCCAGTAAAGCAGAGGCATATATACCTTCAATAACGACCTTGACGATCGCCAGAGGTCCGATGCGGCCACTCATCGGGGGCGGGGCCGGCGCTTCACTGGTCTCCCGGGCAGCGCCCTCGTGGGATACCAGGCCGGCTACCGCGGTCTAGGGAGTACGCAGCATGGATTTTGCCAGTCGGGGCGCCATTCTTCGTTTTGTCAGACATTGGGAAGAGATATGTCCTATCTTGCCACAGCTGTAGCACTGGATATTACTTCTTGGGGGGCAATTCCGGAATGCAGGGGAAGATCTTCCCGAGGTGGAGCCTCCGCGGGCAGCCTTGTATTCCTCAGGTTCTTCCTTTTCTTGAACCCCGTCTCCAGCAAGTCCTGTTTTAGCCTCTGGATTCTTGGCTTCCTTGGGGGGAACCCCCGTCTTCTTGGCCGGGTTCAAATCCCGACCCAACAGCATGGTCTCATGTGCCTGTACTCGATCCATCAGTTTATCAAAAGACAAGGCTTGTCCCGGCACAAGGCATCCGCTGACTCTTACGGACACTGGATATAACGGAAGAAGTCCCCTCAGCAGTTGTGTGGTTCGCAGCCCATCGGCGTCAGCCTTCTGTACTACTTTCCTCCTCACCAGGGTCCAGAGGTCCAAATGTAGTCGCCTAAGAAAATCAGTAACCATCTCACCCTCTTTCTGGGTTAGCGCGTGGAATTTGGCCATCAGTGCAAACGAGTCCACCGGGATTCCATAGGTTTTGGTGAGTACATGAAGTATGCCGTGCGTGTCAGCATCCGGATGATCGTCTCAATACCAATGCACCATATGGGAGGCGGGCGGTCGTAGACATTCAATAACGCACTGCCTCCTCACAGCGTCAGTGCAGGACCATTCAGGGAGTGATAAACAAATAAGTGATTTAGTGCGCAGCTAATAATTAGTGATATACAGTAAGTCAAGTGCAGTGCACAGTGATAATGTAATCAAAAAAAGGTTCGACCTTAGTTGTGGGAAGATCACATAAAATGCGTCTGCAGCCCTTCTTGGGGGTGTCCCAACACCCCTGAAACTAGGCAAAAGACAGAAAAACAAGGCGCACAACGCACATAGTGAAGTAAAATTTAAAATTCAAATTTACTCATAAAAGAATGTAAGTTCTGCGTACATCAATATAGTGAAAAATAAGCAGTTGGTAATTGGGTATACCACACCAGTAGACAGCTACGAACAGCACTCCTCACTCGATCGCAGGGTGCAGGGGGTTAGTAGTCATCTGATGGCAAGCTGGTGGTTGCAGATGCCGTCTCCCTCTCACTCAAGACGGGGCAGGTCTCGGTCTTTATTTCCAGATGATCCTGGAGCAACGATCCGCATCGGCATGTAGCAGCCTCCACTGGTATCCGCATGCAAGCACGTTGGTCACGTGCCGCTTCTCCTGTACGGAGCGCCCGATAGTGACGTCACAGTCTGGTCGCACTCTCCTACGAACCGCCTGCAGGGACTCACTACGTGCGGTATAGTGAAGGATACACGCCGCCTCTTGGAAAGGAGATTACTGCGCCGAATCTTGCGGGAAACGGGGGGAACACTTGCATAGAGTGTTAGCACCAACAAGAGGGTACTGGGAAGTGAGCAATGACACCCTCCAACGCGTTTCGTAACTCGTGGTTACTTCTTCAGGGAACGTATGCAGATGGGGGGGGGGGTTTCACATATATATACACCCACTAATCTTCAATTAGAGTTCATGGTGTCAAATTGCTACTCAAGGAATTAAAGGTGCAGTGACTAGCGCATTACAGAACTGCAATACAATGGTGTCAAATGAAAAAATAAATAAAACATCCAGTACAATCTTTATACAATCAACAATAAAATACAATTTAATAAAACGGGGTTTTTAGCCTAAAATCAATTGATCAAAAAAGTAAGTATCTGAAAAAGAAAAACACGATTAGAGACATGCATATTCAGCAGCAGTTCAGGGAGTACTTGCTTCCATGATCCAGCTATTCCTCAAATCCTACCTCCCCCAGAGGCGTTGGTTTGTCTCCAGAGAACGCCTTCAGCTTCCGGTACTGATGTGACTGGGTGGATTGATGTATGGCCTCCGCTAGCACAGGTATAGTCAGATCGTTAGGCATGATATTTCCTGCAGAAGGGACATTGGTATCAAGTGTGGACATGCTGCTCCTACTTAGAGAGGGCCGAATGGTGGAAGGGGTGAAAGATACACCTAGGCCCATGGCTGCTGGCCACAGGGGGTTCAGTCTGCTCTCAGGGGTACGGGATGGAGTGAACGGTTCGGCACTTAACGGACCAGGGTACTCACTTTGTGGCGTGGACGTGGCCAGTGGTTCGACCACGCCCACCTGTACCAGCGAGCAATGGATGCCGGTCCTTCAGGCATGATTATTATAGAGGGTACGGCTTCAGGGCATATATCCCGTTCTGTGGCAAATAGTATTTTACGCCAGTTTTGATCTGTATCATACTTATGGTCTACAACTCAGGCCGTGGCCAGGAACGGAAGTTTCCTCACTTGATCCCCTATGGTGCCCAAGGAGGTGGTGGCAGGGACATTTCCAACGGCAATGGCACAGGTCAGTGGGATACTGTTTTGTTGGGCCCACTTGCGCACCTCAGTCTGTGAGGGCACGAACATGGCTAAACTGGATAGCACAATTTAATTTCTGAATGGGCACTCCAGGTCTGAGCTCTCAGCAGCGCCTCCAAATGTAGCCCTCTTTCCTGCGTATCTAGAGCGACTACTAGTGCTGCATGTACCTGTTGGCTCAGCGAGATCTGGGCCTCCGCTAACTGGGAGCCTGGGGTAATATTAGATTCTTTGGCAGGGCCTCCACTTACCCAGGATCCCCAATAAGTGAGATTCCCCTAGGCAAGAATAATGATAACACACTTCAACTTGGTAACCGTTTACTAATACGTAATAGCAGAACCTTATCTTATACCTCTTATGCATAATACACATATAATAATGAATATAAATGGCTGACAGGCAAATACACTTATCTGTGGCTCGGCCACTCTCCTATAGAGCAATGTCACTTCCCACCACTGCGTGCACCCCACACCGTGTCCAATAGATATATATATATATACACTGGCGACACACTTTATTCGAGCTCGGCTAGTCCCACGAATTCGGGTATACCCGGGTGTATTGAGGTTTGTGACTGTTTTCTGCCCGAGTATATTGGGTTATTTTCCAGGCAGGGATTGAAGCATTTTATTCCCACTGGCTGCAATACTGCACAGTATATATATATACTGCATTACAATTCATGAATTTATGCCATCTGGTAGACACGCGAAGCATTGCAGCCTATTAAATCCTAATCATTATCATTTAACAGATCAGCCGCCCGTCAGCCAGGCATCAACCCAGGCTGGGAAGGCAAACGCAACGGGGCTTGTCAGAGGTGAGGAGCGGCGCATTCCAGGTATCTGCCAGGTACATACTGGGTATTTGCTCGAATAAAGTGTGTCGGTGCAGTATGCTCAGCCTCTTGGTCACTCAACCCAGTGTCCCCAAAGAGTCCTCCCCCAAGGCGGGATCAGCGCCTGATGGTACCGGTGTTGGTGCACTTATTAAATACCTTCCGGCTACTCCTGCAGCCGGTAACAGGACTTCAAAAAGGATCCGTCGATCCAGCGCAGTCTCTCACGAGTAGGAAATGTCCAGCAGCTTGAGCCCAAACCACTGTTCACACACACCGCAGCTCCGCGACACTGTGTCCCTATCTGTTACTACAGTAAGGGAATAGCTCTATCTCTATAGGGCGTCCCTGCAGCACCACAAGCTTATGGTGACTCAGGGTATACACTGGGGCCTGAGGGGAAATCTGGCCTACGCAGGTGGGTCACTGGCCCCCTGCACCACAAACACAAACTCTCCCCTTGCTCCTCTGGCTAGCGTGGTCTCTCCCCCTCGCTTCCCTTTCCTGCCTGCCAGCAATTCCTGCACTCCTATTGGTTCACTGGTGTCAGGTGGCTCTGCTGAGGCTCCTGGGAAATGTAGTCTACTGCGAAGCCTCCTGGCGATTGGCCAGCCATTCACGCGCTTTGCACTGCACATGCGCGACCCTCTCCGCTTCTGACAGTCTCGCCAAACTATTGCGCAACAACATGGCGGCGCCCTGTGCTACCGGGCCGCCGCGGAACCTCCGACTGCTCCCTCAAGAGGCACCCTGCAGCGGAGGTAGAGAGACAAACCCGGACACCCCTACATTTATATATCTATAGATATATATCTATAGATATATACATGTAGAGATATATAATATTTTAAATATATATATATATATATATATAAATATATTTCAAATATATGTATGATTAAGCAATCTACAAAGAAATGGTAAAGGATATCAAAGTACAAATTGAACACTTCCGATCTCTAATTGACAACATCACTGACAAATTAAAAACAAAGCCAAATGACTATTAAAACACATCTCATAAGAGAATACAGCAAGCACTTATCCAAACCAGTAAATAGGAAATTGCAATAAAACATACATTTCAACAATATGTACATGATGCAAATAATATTTCTATCATGTACACAATAGCAATCAAATGTCCAAAACAAAAACACGATTGAAAGTAAACATGCAATATAAACAAAGCAAGTAGACAATATTAAATTACCAACACACAATTTATGGCATCCGAAATACATTGCAAGCAAATCAAAAACAAAAACCCTATTCAATATTGTTATGCTAAAAAAAAAACATTGCAAAAAAATTCTATTTCTAACTCAGACGATCATACACAGTCTAACTTCACCAAATAAGCCACAATAAAAAATTAATGCAGGGTCCCAACATAAACCCATGCAATCATCATCATCTGAAATGACATAACTAATTCTACATAACATTTCACACACACAATTTTAACCAAACAGGGAAAATACTTGAAAAAGACATGAAAAAATGCAATTAACATTTGCAAAACAACCATTTAATAAACATGTATGTATATAGCTCCATAGGGATATATACTGTATACAAACATGGGCATTAAATGGACAGTAAAAAAATACATCTGACATTAAAAAAAAAACAGTTACTACTTAAATAAAATACATTTCTTTAGTTTACTTACAATTAGATGACCAATGACCGACTTCCGTTGAAACCGCTACGTCTGTTACAAATCCAAAGACAGGAATCAGGAACCCAAAAAATAAAAAACCTTTGTAATCCAATGTGGTGTCTTCTTTCTTGTCTTTAAAATCCATACCGTCTGTGGTTTTCTTTTCGGGGTCTTCTTTGCCGTCTGCGGGGTCTTCGTTGTCTTCTGGCTTCTTCTTCTGCGATGCATTGGCCATCTTCTTCTGAGGGGAGGTCCTCTCCACACGATGTCTAGCTGTAAAATGAGACGACATAGGCTTTTATAGGCCTATGACGTCACATTTTGCATCAAATGGTTCTCACGGTCCTAGAGCCAATGAGATCGTTGATTTAGTTCCCACTATCTCATTGGCTCTAGTCCCATGTGATGGCGCCATTTTGGTTTTGTTGACATCATGTTAAAGGTAAATGAAGCAAAGCCATTCTGATTGGCTGGCTTAATTTTCTTTAAATGACGTCAGCATTTTTTTTTCCCTAACCAAAATCACATGCTTTTCACGGACCAATCAGGACGATCATTGCAGAACATAAGCAAAAATGCATTCATAGAAAACAGCCTAATTTAAGCTCCTCATTGAGGCCTCCTGGAGTCATAGTCCGCAGCTCGTAGATTAACCTGGCCTCATGTTGTAACAGAGTCTTGCCCCTATCACCCCCACGTAAGGGGACCGGAACCTGAAAAATGGGCATGCATCTAAGTGTGGCCAACGAATGTCTCTTGTGTTTAAAATGCCTAGCCACAGAAAGACATTTTAGATCCATGTCAGCAACATCACTCAATAGGGCTTTTCTGATAGTTGAGCGATGCATGGCCATACGTTCTTTAAGCATCCTAACAAATCGGTGTACCACTATGAGGGTGATTGTAACTCGGGCCAAGTTGCATATATTGGCAATTTGTGCAGCCATGGCATCGATACGAGCCAGGTTTTTTGGCCAACCAGGAAGTAGGTGTGGCATATTTCTCTATTGGATCAGATCCAGTGACTAAATCACCAATACTTGGTCCACGGCGAAAACAGAACAACGGTGGTTCTTAAACACATGCGCCAATTCTTTCATCATTCTCCAAAATGCGCCAATTGTCCCGAATACAACGCTTGATGTTATTTGTAGCCGTACTGAATGTACTAACTATATTGAGCCTATTGGTAACCGGTCTTCTGGGTGACGGTATCAGTAACTCGCTCCTATTGATTTGTCCAACCTTCTGTAGGGCAAAGTTAATATCTTTGGCAGAATAGCCCCTCTCCCGAAAGCGTATGGCCATCTGCGTTAGGGCCCTGTCAGTCTCCTCCGGATCTGTAGTAATTCTCTTAACTCTTAGAAGTTGGGAATACGGGAGACCCCTCTTCAGCTGTAACGGATGGTGACTAGCTGCACACAAGAGTGAGTTCTTGTCGGTACTTTTCCGGTATAATCTGGTGGCCAGCGTACCACCAGCTTTATACACTATTGTGTCCAGAAAAGCAATTTCCCTGGTGTTGTAATTAAGAGTAAAACGAATAGTGGAAGGGATGCTGTTCAAAACAGCAACAAACGCCAACAGGTCCTCTTCACTGCCAGTCCATAGGATAAAGATATCATCGATGTAGCGGAGATATTTGACAATATACTGTCCATAGGTTGTGTCATGTAATATGTGCACCAGCTTGTATAGATCCATAAAAAGATTTGCATAAGAGGGTGCCATATTAGAACCCATGGCCGTACCAGTTAGCTGTAAGTAATGATGTTTTTCAAATTTAATTATTTTTTTATGGAGAATGACTTCAATAAGCAACATGAGAAACTCCACTGGAGGGCCTTGCTCCACACCAAATTCTTCCAATTTAGTGCGGACTGCTTCCAGACCTTCGTCATGGGGGATACTAGTGTACAGAGTGGACACATCTAACATGGCAAAGATACAATCCTACGTATCAACGGATATGTTACTAAGCTGCTTGATGAAATCCGTAGTATCCTTGATGTAGGAACCCATTCTGGCTACCAGTGGCTGTAAGTAAAAGTCCACAAATTGGGAGAGAGGATGGCATAACGACCCCCGGGCCGAGATGATAGGTCTGCCTGGTGGTGGAGTTTCTCATGTTGCTTATTGAAGTCATTCTCCATTAAAAAAAAATTAAATTTGAAAAACATCATTACTTACAGCTAATTGGTACGGCCATGGGTTCTAATATGGCACCCTCTTATGCGAATCTTTTTATGGATCTATACGAGCGGGTGCACATATTACATGACACAACCTATGGACAGTATATTGTCAAATATCTCCGCTACATCGATGATATCTTTATCCTATGGACTGGCAGTGAAGAGGACCTGTTGGCGTTTGTTGCTGTTTTGAACAGCATCCCTTCCACTATTCGTTTTACTCTTAATTACAACACCAGGGAAATTGCTTTTCTGGACACAATAGTGTATAAAGCTGGTGGTACGCTGGCCACCAGATTATACCGGAAGAGTACCGACAAGAACTCACTCTTGTGTGCAGCTAGTCACCATCTGTTACCGCTGAAGAGGGGTCTCCCGTATTCCCAACTTCTGAGAGTTAAGAGAATTACTACAGATCCAGAGGAGACTGGCAGAGCCCTAACGCAGATGGCCGTACGCTTTCGGGAGAGGGGCTATTCTGCCAAAGATATTAACTTTGCCCTACAGAAGGTTGGATAAATCAATAGGAGCGATTTACTGATACCGTCACCCAGAAGACCGGTTACCAATAGGCTCAATATAGTTAGTACATTCAGTACGGCTACAAATAACATCAAGCGTTGTATTCGGGACAATTGGTGCATTTTGGAGAATGATGAAAGAATTGGCGCATGTGTTTAAGAACCACCGTTGTTCTGTTTTCGCCGTGGACCAAGTATTGGTGATTTAGTCACTGGATCTGATCCAATAGAGAAATATGCCACACCTACTTCCTGGTTGGCCAAAAAACCTGGCTCGTATCGATGCCATGGCTGCACAAATTGCCTATATATGCAACTTGGCCCGAGTTACATTCACCCTCATAGTGGTACACCGATTAAAATTAAACAGACACTTAATTGCGAATCAAAATTTGTGGTGTACTTTATTAGGTGTCCTTGTGGATTGCTGTACATTGGCAAAACTGTTAGGATGCTTAAAGAACGTATGGCCATGCATTGCTCAACTATCAGAAAAGCCCTATTGAGTGATGTTGCTGACATGGATCTAAAATGTCTTCCTGTAGCTAGGCATTTTAAAGAGAAGAGACATTCGTTGGCCACACTTAGATGCATGCCCATTTTTCAGGTTCCGGTCCCCTCACGTGGGGGTGATAGGGGCAAGACTCTGTTACAACATGAGGCCAGGTTAATCTACGAGCTGCGGACTATGACTCCAAGAGGCCCCAATGAGGAGCTTAAATTAGGCTGTTTTCTATAAATGCATTTTTGCTTATATTCTGCAATGATCGAGTACTGTATCATGGTTTATGTGTATATGTCACTGTCTCTCCATTGCTTCACATCCTTTTGCACACCCACACTTCCCTTGTTTGTTTATGCAGTTTTGGTTTCTTCTATGGTCTGTGCTCTGATACCCTGTATTATCTCTCTATATTGGCTCTGTTTGTGGTATTCGTTGAGCCAATTACTGTCTGTCATTTTTTCTGCCTTGTGCCGGTGTCGGGATGATGTGTGTCTCTGTCAGTGGCAGAGTTCAATACTGCGCATGCGCGGGCTGTTTGCCGGCGTCTTGCGTTGCCAGGGATACATAGTATGGCTTCCGTGTACTATTGCGGTGCGCGGAGCCCTATCCTGATTGGCGCTCCGGCTTTCGGCGCTTCTGGTCTTACTGCGCATGCCTGACATGCGATGCGCCGCCAGACTGACGCTGGCAACCTGGGCACGAGTGTCAGTGGTGGCTACTCTGATTATAGGATTGTCTGCTCCCTGTCTGTGGTTGCAGATGGCTAATTGCCTTACAGATATTGGTTTATCTGGTTCAGAGCACAGCTATGTTGAATACTATTCCTGATTGTGCGTTGGTGATTGGTTTTATCTGTTATAGTGCATCATGGGTGGGGGTATATATGTATGGTCACTGTCACTTGTTGGTTGCACGGCCCTGAAGAAGGTCTCCATGTGGGACCGAAACGTCAGCTAACGTGTGTCTATGTTTAGAATACAGAATTTTTTGGATTAACCCCGTGCAGTTTGCTGTCTCTTTACTGGTCCTTGGATTGGTTTGTATGCTGTGTGTTTCTTTATGGGACTAGCATCTGCCTTTTGCTTCATTAGTGTGCTGACTGGCCTCTTGTGGATATATATATATATATTATTGCGGGGATGGGTACAGTTTGTAATCGCCCCAATGGTCTGTGTTTATGGCTTGCGGGTGGGTAGCTGGAGGGCTTAACCCCTTCATGACCGTAGCGGTTAATACCGCTACGGTAATGAAGGGGTTAAGTCCACCCGCAACCCCCCCCCCTGGAAGCCATAAACACCCCCCAAATTCCAAATACCCCCTTAATCCACTGCCGCTCCCCACACAAAGCATGGTAATGGATGGTTAACCCCTTCAAGGTAATGAAGTGGGCTGTTAATGCCTTATTCCTGCTTCGGATGCATGGGGAGGGGCTTCGGTGCTGGTATTACTGGGTATCAGCTCTGGAGCCCCCCGGCATCAATCCGAGGCAGGAAAAGGGCCTGATTTTTTTTCTATGTCCCCTATCACCGCTCAGCACCAGCTTTTTGCCAAGTTTTGTTGGCGGAGAGATTTGGAAAAAATTTCTCCATTCTAGAGCGCCGATCAGCGCCGAGATGCTAATCGGCGCTACTAGAATACAGCGGGTTTTAAAACTGGCGAGATATTGCTTCTCGCCGCCCGTGCGGCGAGTTTTATTTTCCGGCAAAAAAAAAAACGGCGGATTTTCCTCTTCTCGCCAGCTTTTCGGCATTTGCAGAATTGCTGTAGGCATATTTGCAGAAAAACTGTCGAGATAGGGCTTTTCGCCGTTCTCTGCATAGGCCCCACAATGTCTCAGACCAATAGTCCGAGTAGCTCTCAGAATTTATGGACAGTAATAAGTCCACTAACTGATCTAAGCAAAGCTGCCTAGTATTGTTGAATAAAGATCACTAAGCCTGTCTGTAAATATCTCCCTAAACCAACTCCATTGATAGTTGTAATTTAGCCGCCAAACAATGTTAAAACAGACCCATAGCAGTGTCTGATGACGTATAATCTTGCAACCCCCAGCTTGAGCACCCCTGGTTTAACCTATCAAATATTAATGCTCTTATAGTCTTGGTTTCTTTTAAATAGCCTTTTCTGTCTGGCTTTATGCTTTTCAGAAGTCCCAGGGTAGGTGCAGATAATAATAATAGCATGTTCTTGTATAGTGCTGCTAGTTTTACATAGCGCTTTACAGAGATATTTTGCAGACACAGGTCCCTGACCCATGGAGCTTACAATCTATTTTTTTGTGCCTGAGGCCCCGGAAGATAAGGTGACTTGCCCAAGGTCATAAGGAGCTGACACCAGGATTTGAACCTGGCATTCCCAAACTCAGTGCCAGTCAGTGTCTTTACTCACTGAGCCACTCCTCCTGATGGGCTTGTTTAGCCAAAAGTTTACTATATGGAACCTTTTTCAAACGACAGGCAATTACATGTTAATACTCCCTAAGCTCAGACTCAATCTTGATACTATTCAGGACTTGTCTCAACAACAAATGGGTTTAAAAAAAAAAAAATGCATGTTTTATAGATTGTTCTATTATTGCTGGTATACTGAGCAGTGAATCAGAGGTTTGTTTTTATTTTATATAGAAAGTATATATTTATATATATATATGTTTTATTATTCATATACAGTGGCGAGAAAAAGTTTGTGGACCGTAATGACAATTCTGTAAATTCCATAGTTTTTCCATGATAACCTTCTTGTTTCAAAACCAGTCTTTTCTTAAATATCCAATAGGGTTTATATTGACCAATTCCATGTCTTTTGAAACAAAATGATGTATGAATTAGACAAACAATGAGTAATTAATAGTCAGGGTATGTGAAAAAGTAAGTGAAACCCTGTTTTTACCAGCTAAATCAAAGGGGATAATTAAAATCAGGTGTTTAAATAACCAGGTAGATCTTCAGGTGTGTTTGGGAGGCCCCACGTATATAATGATCAGAAACATTGTGAGTTTTATCTTCACCATACAGGTGTGTGGAAATGCCATGATCAAAAGAAATCTCTGAGGACCTGAGAAAAACAGTTATTGATGCCAATTAGTCTAGAAAGGGTTACAAAACCATTTCTAAGGATTTTGTGCTCCACCAAGCCACTGTCAGACCACAGTCACTCTACCCAGGATCGATCTCTCTAAGAGCAAACCAGCAAATCATCCAGGGAGTCACAAAGAACCACAGAGCAACATCCAAGGATCTGCAGGCCACTATCGCCTCGGCTAATATGAGTGTTCATGACTCAACTATCAGAAAAAGACTGAACAAGAATGGTGTTCATGGAAGGATAGCGAGGAGGAAACAACTGCTCTCTAAAAAGAACATTGCTGCTCATCTGAATGTCGCCAAAGAGCACATAGATGATACACAAGACTTCTGGAATATTGTTCTCTGGACAGACGAGTCAACGGTAGAACTTTGTTGCCTCAATGAGAAACGTTGTGTTTGGCAAAAACCAAACACTGCGTTTGAACAGGAGAACCTCATCCCAACCATCAAGCAGGGTGGTGAGAGTGTGATGGTTTGGGGCTGCTTTGATGCCTCAGGGCCTGGACGGTTTGCATCATTGACACAACCATGAATTCTGCATTATATCAGAAGATTTTAAAGGAGAATGTCAGGCCATCCATCTGTGAGCTGAAGCGAAAGTGGGTCATGCATCAAGACAATGATCCTAAACATAGAAGCAGATCTACAAAAGAATTGCTGAAGAAGAAGAAATTCCACGTTTTAGAATGGCCTAGTCAAAGTCCGGACCTAAACCCCATTGAAATGTTGTGGCAGGACCTGAAGCCAGCTGTCCATGCAAGGAAGCCCTCAACTGTCACTGAGTTGAAGCAGTTCTGTAAGGAGGAATGGGCCAAAATTCCCCAAAACTGATGTAAGAGACTGACCAGCAGTTACAGGAAACGGTTATTTATTAATAAAATGTTTTACCAGGACATAATGCATTGAGTTAACTCTCGTTTTCAGGTATGTCTTGGGCACAGAGTTATGATAACAATACATGGTTACATTAAATGATCAAAGGTTATCTAGTCAATTCACAGACCTTTCATGGACAGGTAGAGTTGGAAAATTGGGTACAGGGGATAAAAGGGCTGGTGAGTTTCAGAATGAAATAGAGCAGCTTTAACATCACTGTAACAGGGGACTTATCCCTGTTCACAAATGTGCCTCTAATCCAGCAGTGTGGTGGTTAACTACTGGTAGGCAATTAATTAACACCACCTGCCTGATTTAGATGGCTTAGAAAAGCCTGTCTTGTGAGACAAGAAGTGACTCCTTAGCTCACGTGAGAGCTGAACTTTGGAGACAGAGCAGAGGTTTTTGAGTCTCCCAGGAGAGACTGACCAAGAGAACACAGATCTCTGAAGCTGACAAATAAGACTTCTAAACCTGGATGCTGACATTTTCTGTGCACACACGGGTGCGGTTCCAGGAGAGCAGAGAAGCTTACTCTACAGCAGCTAACAGATAAGACTTTCATTAACAAGACTTTTTATATCTGTTCATTTCATGCTATGTGTTTGGGGCTGGGAGACATGCTTATCTAAGGGAGATGTGAATTAATTGCATAGTATTCACTAGAAATACTCACAAGTGAATAGAAGCTTTGTTCCGCCCCCCGCCCCCCCCCCCTGTGTTTGGATGGTTTCCTGATATTAAGGAAAAGGCACAATAAAGCCTTGTTATAATTTCACCTTCAAAAGTCTCCAATTGTGTACCTCTGTGAGCGTCCGTCTACATATGGTGTCCAAAGTGGGATGAGAGGTGTCTTTGAAGTTAAAAAGGACCGGAGATTTTTTATGTGAATTTTTTTTTATGCTTTTTGCCTACAAACAGTCTGAGCAACTTTAAAAAAATAAATAAATAAATAAAAAAATCTCATGCAGCAGAGACCAGAGTTAAAGTGATACACACCACTGAAACTTACACTACACTGAAATTTACAAAACCACAGATGGACTCTTTTCCCCAACCCCAAGAGAGACTGCTGAAGCAGGTAAACATTTATTTGCCTATCACAAAGTGTAATATGGTCATTGAAATAGGGATTTTGCCTTCTAGCCATAGTCAGGGTTCAAGAAGTGAGTCAGCCCTTAAAAAGGGATAGGTGTTTGTTGTTTTCAAAAGTTTCGCTGAAGCAGTGAATACAGATGGTGACCCACGAGCGGTACTGATTTTGCAAATAAAGGTTGCCACACCACATAGGACTACCAGCTGTGAATGGAGTATATGCAGAAAAGTGTGAAAATTGATGTAAGACTGTGCTGAAGCAGGGGAATTTAAAAGTGTAAAATTGCCCCTGTGCTGAAGCAGGGGAATTTAAAAGTGTAAAATTGCCCTACAGGGGGAAAAGGGATTGCTGAACTGTGTAAAAGGTATTTCCAAAGCCAATTGCTGAGTGTTGAGTCACCCTGCCAGGAGTGAAAGAAATATTCCACATCAAAGAATGTTTTTTTTCTGCAAGTAAAAAAGTCTGCCTATATATATCTTGGGAGCAAAACAGACACCCAAAGTGTGAAGTGTGAATGCCATAATACCCAAAGATGAGACTGAAAATTACTGGACTCAAGCAGAAAACCAAATTCTGTTGCTGAAGCGGAGAGATTGCAACTAGCAAGTAAATGGTGTAAAGCAAACAGAAGTTTTTACCTAGCAACTACACATTCAGCATACCTAATGAGAGATTATACCTAGCAAGTAAATGGTGTAAAGCAAATAGACTTTTTTACCTAGCAACTGCACATCTCGTATACCTGATGAGAGAAAATGCATGCACAGTACTGCTGATATTGTAAAACTTATCCAAGAAAGAAAAATTCTACAGAGATGCCTGTGAGAGCTACAAACTCTACAAGCAAAATATGCCCACTTGTAGGACTACCACAATTGGGGGTTCTAGCAAATACAGTGGCAACAGCTGCAATAGCGCCTCCTGAGGTCAGGAAGAAAATTACACCTGATAGCCTAAAAATGGAGGACAAGATGCAGCGTTCCTGTAATGAACCCTACCCCACTTAAGAGTGGCCCTTCCAGTCCAATAAAGAGGAAGACATCTCTTATGGGGAACCAGAACCGAGTCACACCCACAAAACACCCCAGGTGGGGGTGCCTGAACTCGGCACGAACAGAGAAGACCTCTCCCTTTGATGACGAATATGATCAGCAGGAGACAGAGCGGGAGCAGTGGATCACCGAATATTTCGGTCAGCTATTACAGTTGCAAGAAAAGCCGGGTGGATCCAGTGACGCTGCTAAAATTTCAAATGAAGATGGAAACCCCAATATCCCTGAAGGGACGGTGTCATCCAAATCAAAAAGGCGGAAAAAGAAAAGCGGTTCTTCACTTACCGTGGAAGGAACAGACACGTCCGCAGATCCTGTGGAGGAAAAGGGGGACCGAGTTGCCCTGCAGCCTAGAGAAAATGGAGAATTCGTCCCGCGGTTAACTGAATATCCAGAGGGCCCAAGGCAGAAGTCGTGTACCCCAAAGAAATGTCTGTCCGGTGCCAACAGTGAGGAACCCTCAACCAACCATCCCAGGGAAGTGGAGCCGGAACCAGTGAGTGACGATCCCTTGACCAGCCCTGAAGATGCCCTGAAAAATGCCAGGCATGACTGTGATATGCTCCGTGTACAATTGAAACAAAAGGAAGATGGTTACACAGAGCTACAGAAAAATAACGTGAAGCTACAGGAATATGTTCTCGCAATGTACTCTTTAGCCAAGACAGAATTAGACGATCTCAAGACTGAGCTAGATACTGCAAATGCTACTATTTCCGCCATGGATGAAAATCAGAGCCAATCTGATAAAATGGTGGCTACGCTAAAGCGGAAGTATGAGGAGGCACTGAAGCAGATGACAGTCTTCCAGCAAGAGGTTCACACTCTTCGCATAGAGCTGAATGCCTCACAACAGGAGGTCAACAGTGTCCGGATAGAGGTGGACGTATCTCAGAAAGAGTCTCAGACACTCCGCAGAGCACTGAATGCCTCACATCATGAGACCAACAGCTGCCGCACAGACCTGGAAGTTTCCAGAAAGGAACTACACAGTCTCACTGAGAAGCTGGACATTTCTAAAGAAACGATTGCCAATCTTAATACAAATCTCCAAGTCTCCCAGAAGGAGCTTCAGACCCTCAACCTAGAGAAGGATGTCTCACGCCAGGAGACTGTCATTCTCAAAGCAGATGTGCGTAAATGGAAGGAGGACTGTAAAGAGGCCCTGAATAGTACAGAGACTGAAAAAGGAGAAAATTCAAGATTAAGAAAAGAACATTCTGAGTTGACAGAACACGTCAAGGAAATGTTTGAAGCAGAGCACCAACTACAGAACCAACTGCAAGGTCTGCGTACGCACCTCCAGCATGCTGAGGAGAAGCAGCAAACATTGCAAGAAGCAAAGCTGCAGGCTGCTAAAGAGGTACAAGCGCTGCAGGAACGTCTGAATACCCAGTATGTCCCCACAGAGCAGTATGAGGAGCTAAAGGCCATGCTGCATGTCACCAGAGCATCATTGGAGGCGGAGCTTCGATACCAGGTGACTCTGTATGAGAGGGAGCGTGAGAAGGCTCAGAAACTGGAGCAAGAGCTGGAGAGACAGAATGAGAGTGGAAGGATGGACTTTGGCCGTGGTAAGCTCGAGCTTCCCACAAACAGGGGAGGTATGTAACAGGGGACTTATCCCTGTTCACAAATGTTCCTCTAATCCAGCAGTGTGGTGGTTAACTACTGGTAGGCAATTCACTAACACCACCTGCCTGATTTAGATGGCTTAGAAAAGCCTGTCTTGTGAGACAGAAAGTGACTCCTTAGCTCACGTGAGAGCTGAACTTTGGAGACAGAGCAGAGGTTCTTGAGTCTCCCAGGAGAGACTGACCAAGAGAACACAGATCTCTGGAGCTGACAAATAAGACTTCTAAACCTGGATGCTGACATTTTCTGTGCACACACGGGTGCGGTTCCAGGAGAGCAGAGAAGCTTACTCTACAGCAGCTAACAGATAAGACGTTCATTAACAAGACTTTTTATATCTGTTCATTTCATGCTATGTGTTTGGGGCTGGGAGACATGCTTATCTAAGGGAGATGTGAATTAATTGCATAGTATTCACTAGAAATACTCCCAAGTGAATAGAAGCTTTGTTCCGCCCCCCCCCCCCCCGCCCCTGTGTTTGGATGGTTTCCTGATATTAAGGAAAAGGCACAATAAAGCCTTGTTATAATTTCACCTTACAAAAGTCTCCAATTGTGTACCTCTGTGAGCGTCCTTCTACAATTACCAATTATCAGTGAACGGCAGCAAACGGCTCACACCCTTTAGCTGCCCTTTGGTGCGAGCAGATGTAGACTGAAAGGGTTCAGATTAAATGCAGCTGTGTTTTCAAAGTCCTTTGTTCTCCTGGGTCATTAACATTCCAGAGGGTGGGGTTGACGAAAAGGTAAGCAAACACAGATATTAACCCTTAGCACGCTAGTTCTGTGTAGAGGAGAGCAGCTCTTGGGGAACCCCATCAGGTATCCACCTTTGGGGAGATGCAGATATAGACTGAATGGGTTGAGATTGAACGCAGCTGTGTTTTCAAAGTCTTTTGTCCTCCTGGTTAATTAACACTCCAGAGGATAGGGCTGATGAAATACAGCAGTAAGATAACACAGATATGAACCCTTAGCATGCTGGTTCTGTGCAGAGGGGAGCAGCTCCTGGGGAAGCCCATCAGGCATCCACCTTTGGGGCAACGCAAATATAGACTGAAGGGATTCAGATTGAAGTTATTGCTGCTCAAGGGGGCGCCACCAGGTACTGAATCTAAAGGTTTACATACTTTTTCACACATGGATATTAAATGTTGAATCATTTGTGGATAAATAAATGTTTAAAAAGTTTCATGTTTTCGTGTCCTTTGTTTTATCGGTTATCTTTATCTATTCTTAGGACTAAGATTAAGACCTAATAACATTTTAGGTTTTCTTAACAATGGGGAGCGCAGAATCATTAAATGAAAGAAAATACATAGTGCAATATTGCAAACGAATCAGGTGGTTCACGAAACTCTAAATCTTTTGATTTAGGGATGGTCGATTTATATACCCATAGCTAAAGCTGATAGTCATTATTCAATCGCATTCTATCTAACAGCAACCAATACCTATTTTGTCTCTAACAGTATGCGTTTCAACTACGTTCCATAGTGACACGCATGCGCAGAAATACTGTGACACGCATGCGCAGAAATACTGTGACACGCATACTATATGCGTTTCAACAACGCTCCACAGCGAGACGCATGCGCAGCACACTACTACTGTATGTGGGATTATATAATAGTGAATATTGTGTCTTTCTTTCAGGCCAAGACGTCCAAGACGTCCAAGAGCCAGCCAGTTCTACGAAAAATAAAAGAACATTTTAAATTTGGAGAAGAGACTTTGCATTTCTGTATTATTCATTTTTACTTTATTATCATGTGCAAATAAAACATTTAATTCTCTAAAAATACTTTTTGGTTCACGTTTTTACTCTTAAGGCAGCGTTTATAGTGCAAGCGATGACGTCAGCAACAGCGACGCCGTGTAAAAACAAATGCATTGCCGCCGTTGCGTGCGCTTATAGTAAGCGCGACGCAATGGCTTGGTCAAGATCGCTGGAAGTCATCTCAATTTGATTTTTCCAGCAACCGTAACCTGACGTCGCGTCGCCGGCACTATAAGCGTAGCCTTAGGGTGAGTCCCCAGTCTGCACTGTGGCACGTGCGCCCGGTGGGGGGGCGGCATGTGCACAGTGCTACACCGCGATCTGAGAGGAGAGGGAATGTTTGCAATGGGAGGGGGCGTGGCCATGATGTCCCGCGGCTGGTTCGCCCTCATTGGCTGAACCGCCGGCGGGGGCGTGCCCACGCCTCCGTTGCAAACTTTGAGTTTAAATTTCACAGCCTGCCTGAAAACCTGTCACGCCAAGGCGTGCGCTGTAGCAGTCACTGGGACCGCAGCCTTAGATTTCAATTAAATACACTTGAAGTACATACAGTACAGCAGCGGTGCGCAAACTGGGGAGCGCGGGGTTTACAGAGGCCCCGCGCACTTCCTGAATGCACTTAAACGAAGTGCCGGGGAAGCAGTGAAGGCCTCTGTAAACTGCTCTTACTTTGCTTCTGTAGACGCGTCGCCATGGCAACGTGACGTCATGACGCCGACGGCAAGGTAAGAGGCGGGGGGGGGGAGGGGGCGTGCAGAGAGGGGAACAGCATGCAGGGGAGGGGGGGCAAGGAAAAAAATTGCGCTCCCCTGCAGAACAGTACTAAACATCTGTGTGATATCGGATTGTGCACACATGAACGGGAATAAGTGACAGGTTGCATTGCAATTAGATAGTTAAGACACAATAACTCGCGATCGCCGAACGTGAGTTTCAGGCCAGTATTGCAGACAACGTTACATTTCAATTTTCGCACTCTTTCATACAGTACCTCAGTAAAATCGCAGCTAACGCGCGTGAAAAATTTGTGAAATCACACGGCAGGGCTAGGCACGCCTCAGGTTGCGCGTGGAAAATGGGTGTCAACTGGCAGTTGCAGCTGTAGTTCTAGGAATTTTGCAACAACTTTGTAATTTGTCTTTCAATTACTGATTTTTCAACCATAATACTGGACATTGGTTATAATTTAGGTCTATTTCACATGTCCTATCCTTATCAACACCAGCTTGTTCACGAGCTCAAACTTTCTTTTATCTTTTTCAGTTCTAAATTTCTTTTCATCTATTTCTTTAAATTCACTCATAACTTTATTCCATAGAGCATTCCACAAATCTACACATCCTACCTTCTCAGGCAGTGTAGTGTCTTTACCCAAAGACAGGCTTTCATTAGCCTGTCTTTGGGTAAAATCCATAGCAAAGACAATGTAACTAATTTACGTAAGCTTTCAATAGATGTTCTCTATCAATAGGCACGGGTGTCAGGAAAATCCCCGTCGACTGAAATATATCCGTTCACACCGTCCTTTTCTTAAGTTTTCTTAAGCTTTGTAGTCAACTCTGTGTGAGTGCGTACCTGCACTGCAACAGACCTAGAGTGTCTCTTCTTGATTGCTTTGGTCCAGGTGGCTGTAGAGGGAGAGGGGGGCTGGCCCAGTATTAAAGGGGTTGCACCCCATATGGCCACCCCCTGACCTCACCAGGGAAGCAAGGGGTTAACTGGACTGCGGTCCAGGAATGTGGCTTACGCCTTCTCATGTCAGGAAAATGTATGTTCCCCTGTTCCCATGTTTCATTATAATGTCTGCATTTTTAACTTTAATAGTGTATTCCAAGGCGGGGATAAAAACCCGCGCAGATTCCTTCACACAAAGGAATGCAAATGGTCAGGGGGGCGACCCAAAGTCTAGGAACCAAGTACTGATCAAAAGACTCTGCCACTCTAACTGTTTACCTGAGGGCGGAGAAGCATCAAACTGGAGTGATTTGTAAGTGTTATATCTACACCTACAAACAATGAAGATCCTGCCAGATACTTCATCTGGTAGGCTGGTCGTCGCTCCTGATTTAATTATGGGGCTACAGAAATAAGACCCTCAGAGTCCCAGTACGCATGGACTAACTAGCTGGGGGCATCTTACTAGGGTCTTAGAGGAGGAAACCTGTGTATCCGAGTCAGATTGATCTATTATGGCACTCAGAGCCAAATTAAAGCCCCCCCCCCATAAAAATTGACCCTTGTCTGAACTCATCAACTTCATCCAACAGAGCTCTGAAAAATTCCCCCTGGTTTGTATTAGAGGCATAAACATTTATAATTATAATGGAATCTCAATTTAATTTGCCCTGGAGCATAACATATCTGCCATTCTCATCAGCTTGTATTGCTTCCAAGTTAAATTTAAGGTCTTTATGTATCAGTATTGCGACCCCACGTTTTCTGTTGTGGGCTGAGGTCTAGTTATCTAGCAGAAAATGTTACTGTATATCAAGCGCTGGTCCTTCTTCTTCAGGTGTGTTTCCTGCCAGAGGATAGCATTTGCCCTGAGTTGTTTGGCCTCGGTGATTGATGTCTGTCTTTTTTCAGTGAGAATTCAACCCCCTAACATCCTGAGAAACAATATAGATAGCCTAATACATTATACAAAAAGTATTGCTGAAAAAAATTACACATGGGAGAGCAGCAGGAGTGACACCTTTTGCACGGGTGAAGCTGTTGAGGGTTGCCTGGGTTATGTTAGAGTCGAGATAGAGGAAGACTCCTTGAGCGAGACAGCAGGAGTCTCTGCTGTTTATATGTTTCTGTCTAGAATTGTCCCTTACGACCCTGATGGGTAGACGGAAGGGGGCCGATAGGAAGGAGGAAAGAGACCCAGTGTTACCAAGAGCTGGATCGGGTTGGGGAATGAGTGCGTTTAGGGGGGAGAAAACAAAAGCTGGTATGCACTCAAGCAGGGGACTGCAATGATCAGCGGAATGAATGCTAATGAAGCATTCAGTTAGGATCAAACTATCCTGATCCATTTTGGGTTGCATGTTCTGGAGGATGAGACCCCGGGAGGGAACCACATTACAGATGTTTGACTTTTTTTTCCTCTTGGGAGACCCTTTTTACTGCCACCACCTAACCCAATACCCTTGTTCAGGTGTACAAGTAAAGTGGTTCCTAAATTGTGGCTCCGGGCTCATTTGGGCTGGTTGTTTGTTTGGTTAAGCCAGGGGTCGGCAACCTGCGGCTCTTTCCACACCTACATGGCATTGTCCTGTTGCATGACCCATTTTCAGCCAAGCTTTAGATGTCGGACAGATGGCCTCACATTTGACTCTAGAATACTTTAGTATACAGAAGAGTTCATGGTCGACTCAATGACTGCAAGGTTCCCAGGTCCTGTGGCTGCAAAACAAGCCCAAATCATCACCCTCCACCACCGTGCTTGACAGTTGGTATGAGGTATGTGTGCTGATATGCTGTGTTTGGTTTTCGCCAAACGTGGCGCTGTGCATTATGGCCAATCATCTCCACTTGGTCTCGTCTGTCCAAAGGACATTGTTCCAGAAGTCTTGTGGTTTGTTCAGATGCAACTTTGCAAACCTAAGCCGTACTGCCATGTTCTTTTTAGAGAGAAGAGGCTTTCTCCTGGCAACTCTTCCAAACAAACCATACAGTCTTTTTCTAATTGTACTGTCATGAACTTTAACATTTAACATGCTAACTGAGGCCTGTAGAGTCTGAGATGTAACTCTTGGTTTTTTTTGCAATTTCTATGAGCATTGCACGGTCTGACCTTGGGGTGAATTTGCTGGGACATCCACTCCTGGGAAGATTGGCAACTGTCTTGAATGTTTTCCACTTTGAATAATCTTTCTCACTGTAGAATGAAGGACTATAAATTGTTTGGAAATGGCCATATTGTAAGGAATCTGGTGTCTAAGCGCCGTCAGCGCGACCATTACTCACCTCCCGTCGGTACTCAGGCGTCCAAGCGTCTGCAGCGCAATTCCCACATACCTCCGTTGTCTGCCACTGGCATTCTGGCTCCTCGCCATCACAGGATTGCCCCAACCGAAGAGGTGCCTGTTGAACCGCAGCCTCTGCGTGTGTCCCCAGCTCCGCGCTCTATGCGCACACGTGCATCTGTCTCTGTCCCCATGCGCATACGCGCGTCAGTCACCGAATCCACGCACACATGCACGCCAGGCCCAGACATTATGTGCATGCATTCCCAGCTTTCAGAACACACGCCTAACAGAGCACTTTTAACCACTGCTCCTGCAATGAGGCGTCGCCCCCAAGCATCACACAGTTCCATGCAAATCAATGATTACACTCAGCTGGACTGTAACACCTCCCTCCTATCAGGGAGGACTCCTTGCAGTCCTCCAGGCCTGCCCCCTTTTCCCATTGGCCTGCCCAGCTTTATTATGCCTGTGCTTCCCATCACTCGTCGCTCGACATAGTTCTGTATGGAAGCATTTGACTACTCTCTCAGTGACTCCTCAGGTATTGACGCGGATTGGACGACTACCCCCTCTGGCTCTCGACTTCGGCTCTATTTGGACTTCGTGACTTCTGGCATCCCTGTAACACGGCTTATACCTTCGACCATCCGCAACTCTCCAATCCCTGATCTTGGCAACGGCAATAACTACTCATCCTCTACTACCGGTACCGGCAAGTATTGTCTTCCTTACTATACCTGGCCTGGCAACAGTAACACCACACTCCGGACGCGCTCCCTTTGCTGCGGGTGCGTGTATCCCTACATCCCACCTCAGCACAGGGGACGGGTCTGGTCTGCGGGCAGCACCGGCGTAACATTATGTCGAGCCCACAAGACGCAGACCAGACTGAATTAGATATGAGGATTCCTAACCCCAAACCTTACGCAGGTGAATCTCAAGATTTTCGGGGCTTCATTAATCAATGTGAGGTACAATTTGAAATGGCCCCCCACCAGTTTTCTACTGGCCGAAAGAAGGTGGCCTACGTTTATAATCTGTTGACGGGTAGCGCACTGGCTTGGGCCTCCCCCATCTGGGAGCGGCGAGATGACCTTACCCAGAATTACTCAGCCTTCAAGATGGAATTCAGGCAAGTGTTTGATTCCCCCGCACGTCGGGAGGTGGCGTCTTCTTCTCTTTTACAGATTACTCAAGGGCGAAGACTGGTGACTGAATATGCCATAGAGTTCCGGACCCTTGCAGCAGAGACCAACTGGGAACAGGAGGCCTACGTCGCCGTATTCTGGCAAGGACTGTCAGATAGCATCAAGGATGTACTTGCTCTCCAACCCAGGCCAGGTCTTTTGGAGGATCTCATCACTCTGGCGATTAGAGTGGACCAACGTATTCAGGTACGCCGCACGGAGCGCCAGCGCACTCGGTCGGTAACCTCTTCGTCTCTCTCTCTCAGCACTACTACAGTCCCCAGGTCCACTTCACCGCTCTGTCCTTCCTTGGACTCGTCCGAACCGATGCAGTTGGGGGTTCAACGGGTTCGCACACCAATATGGCAATTCCGCCACGCCGGGGAATTGTGCTATTATTGCGGACCTGCAAAAACATCTGACCCAAGAATGTCCTCCATCTCTGGAAAACGGGAACACCCAGTGAGTATGAAGGGGCTCTTCGTGGGTGTTATGTCTCCTCGTCCCTGTGGCAGGACGGCCTGTAGCCGAGGTCAGGGAACAGTCCACATGTGTAGTTTCAGGATAAATGAAAACGTTCAGTGGCTTTATTTCTCCACAGCAACATAACATGCGGGTACACTGTCCCTTTAAGCAAATAAATGCTGCTCCACGTTGGGAGAAAACTGACTAACACAGCAGTCCTAGCTAGCAGGCTGGCTGGCTAAACCATACCCAAACCGTGAGTCTTTTTAAGCAGTCATGCAAACAAATGAAAGAAATCTTACTTTGGCTGCAGTAAGTAGTGTGCTGTATCCTTCTGGCTAGCAGCACATCTATCCATGTGCTCTCATCTCAGACAGCCAGCTACTGCTGGTAACAAGATCCTTATCTACCTTGCTGGCTCTCAGTTGTCAGCTTACATCCTGATTAGCTAGCTTCCACCTGAGTTAACCCTTATGAGTGCTGGATGAAGCACTCAGACATATGTTTCCCAGGCATAACTGATAGGGGTTGACTTCACCCTGTCACATACCTCCCCTGTTTGTGTGTGGCTAGTGTCCCACACGGCTGAAGCCCGACCCTCCACTCCTTCTCTTGACAAAAAATCAGCATTTCCATGGTCTTTTCCAGGTCTATGCTGAATATCAAAAGAGAAGGGTTGGAGGGCCATATACCACCTGGTCAACCTTGGATTTGTGTCCTTCATGGTGTTTAACCACTTCAAGGGCGTATGGTCAGTGACCAGGGTGAAGTGTACTCCGGCGACATAATGTCTCAAGGCCTCAATTGCCCATTTTACAGCGAAGCACTCCTTCTCAATAACGGAATACCTCACTTCCCTTGGGAACAGCTTCCGGCTGATGAATAGTATGGGGTGTTCAACACCATCAAATTGCTGAGACAGCACTGCTCCCAGTCCTACCTCTGAGGCATCCATCTGGATGATGAAGGGCTCTTTAAAATCTGGGCTCCGAAGAGCGGGGCCCTCTGACAGGCACTTTTTTAGCATGTCAAAGGCGTCTTGGCACTCCCAAGACTATTTAACTTGGGTCGGGGCACTCTTTTTTGTCAGATCTGTTAGGGGTGCAGATATTTCTGAAAAATTGGGGATAAACCGCCGGTAATACCCTGCTAACCCCAAAAGGGAGTGGACCTGTTTCTTTGTCTGTGGGGTGGGGACTTCTTTTATGGCGGCCACCTTGCTAGCTAGTGGCCTTACTATCCCTCCCCTAACGGCATAGCCCAAGTACTTTGTAGTGGATTTACCCTGGGCACATTTTTTTGGATTTGCAGTGAGCCCTGCTTCTCTTAAGGACGTTAGGACTGCCCTTAACCTTTTTATATGAGACTGCCAGTGTCTGCTATAGATGACAATGTCATCCAAGTAGGCCGCGGCATATGCCCTATGGGGTCGTAGTACCTTGTCCATTAACCTTTGGAACGTGGCTGGAGCCCCATGTAACCCAAATGGCATAGTGACGAATTGGTATAACCCGAGAGGGGTGGCGAAGGCAGTTTTGCATTTGGATTCTTCCGCTAGAGGTATCTGCCAATATCCTTTCGTGAGATCTAGAGTAGAGATATACTCTGCTTTCCCAAGCGAGTCAAGCAATTCATCCACCCTAGGCATTGGATATGCATCAAATCTGGATACAGCATTTACCTTTCGCAGATCCACGCAAAACCTCACCTTCCCATCTGGTTTAGGGACCAACACGATAGGGCTACACCATTCGCTGTGGGACTCCTCGATTACGCCCAATTCCAACATGTCTATTATCTCTCTCTCTACCAGGTCTTTTCGGCCCTCTGGCAATCTATAGGGATGGGACCGTACTTTTACGCCAGGTTCTGTCTCAATCCTATGGGACACTAAATTAGTCTGCCCTGGCAGCTCCGAAAAAACATCTGGGAACTGGTCACATAATTCTAGTAGGTCTGACCTTTGTTCCGTTGTTAACTGCCCTCCCATGGGAACCTGGTGGTCATTGTATGTACTACCCTTTGGAAGCTGCGGACCCAAATCCATCTCTCCTTCCCGAGGGTGGATGAACAGTGATCTCATCATTTTCCAGGAGGTTCACGTGGTAGATTTGTTTACCTTTCCTGGACCCTGGTTGAGAGATCTCATAGTTCACCTCCCCGGTGCGGCGGAGAACTTGGAAAGGACCCTGCCACTTCGCAAAGAGTTTACTCTCTGATGTCGGTAGTAGTAGCATCACTTGGTCCCCAGGTTGGAAGACCCTCAAGCGAGCATTTTGGTTATACTGCCTTTCTTGACGTTCTTGAGCAGATTTGAGGTTTTCCTTAGCAAACCGACCTATCATGTCTAGGCGATTTCTAAGGTCTATGACATACTGAAGGGTATTCTTGGAGGGGGAGGGCTCCTCCTCCCAGGATTCCTTCAGTAGGTCGAGAATACCCCGAGGTTGGCGTCCATATAGGAGCTCAAACGGGGAGAAGCCTGTAGATGATTGGGGAACTTCTCGTACCGCAAACAACAGGAAAGGGAGAAGTTCATCCCAAGCTCGCTTTTCAGTGTCCACAAACTTCCTAAGCATGGTTTTTTAAAGTACGGTTAAACCTCTCTACCAATCCATCAGTCTGAGGATGGTAGACTGAGGTCCGGACGGATTTTACCTCCAATAACTTTAGGACATCCTGCATTAACTTTGCCATGAAATTTGTTCCCTGGTCAGTTAACATTACTTGGGGAAGTCCTACCCTAGAGAACAGTTCTAACAGCCTGTGAGCAACCTGTTTAGCAGTGGCTGATCTCAGAGGGAAGGCCTCAGGATATCTGGTGGCATAATCTACCACAACGAGTATAAATTTATGTCCCTTCGCAGAGGGTTCTAAAGGTCCGACCAGATCTACCCCAATTCTCTCGAATGGGACGGCTACCAAGGGCAGAGGAACCAAGGGAGCCGGCTTCTGTCCTTTTTGGCTAGTTAACTGGCATTCAGGACATGTCTCACATAGTTTCATGATGTCACCATGTATGCCTGGCCAGTAAAACCGGGACGAGATGCGGTCCGTGGTTTTATCTCTGCCCAAATGACCACCCCATGGGAGAGTATGGGCTAGGGTGAACACCGTTTTAATCAACCCTTTAGGGACTAGCATCTGTCGAATGACCTCCCCTGTTTGTGTAACCTTATTCACACGATATAGAATGTCATTCAACAGTTCAAAATGTGGAAACACTTTTACACCCTGTTCATCCATTATCTTGTTGTTGACCTGTACCACCTTCTCATATTGTCTAGCCAGAGCTGGGTCCTCCCTCTGCCTCTGACGGAAGTCAGGAAGATCCAGGTCTGGCAAAATTCCCGTATCTATCTGTTCCCCACCCTGGTCATCCCCGGCCATGACTTGCAGTCCTTTGGGCTGACTAATGTTACCAAGAGTCCCAGCCTTTCTTAACCAGTCCTCTTTTTCCGCACGTCTCTGTTTACGTGTCTTTGGGACATGGTGTCTACGGGGAAAAATCTCTGGGGAAAAAGGGAACAAGTCTCCGGGCTTTTCCGGTACCAGAGAAGTAGGCTCCGTAGGAGTAGGGGCCAACAATGTTTCGAGGTAGGGCCAGTCTCGGCCAAGTAGAACAGGAGCAGGTAGCCAGGGAGCAACTCCCACTAGTAGACTAGCCTCTTGATCCTGGATACGCAGTAGAACGTTCGCCGTCGGGTATCTCTTTGTATCCCCATGGATACACTCATGGTGAAAATAAATGTGAACTAGCGCTAAAGTGTAAAACACAGTGTGATATTAAAAAAAAACTCCTAATAAAGGATGGCTGCCCGGTGATACTGCCAGTACTAACAGAATAACATAAAATAGAGAAAAACCTGGCGCCAAATTGTCAGTGGAATGTCCTGTACTCCTCAAGGGATCCGCACACTTGCTCGACAGACCATGCAAAGAAATAAACACAAACAAACAAAAATCATAGCGCAACACTGTAGGGTGAGCAGTAATGCACTAATATATACAGACAATTAAGAATCCTAGCGACAATTAAAACAACTATTTATTAAAAAGAAGAACTATGCCAAGACAAAGGACCGCAGGTCATCTGGGACACAAAAATTGGAGCCCTACTTACAGACAGCAAGGCTTAAACTCGCATGGTAGGAACAAGTCCTAGATAGAGATGGTCTCCCTGCCGGGTGATGTCTCTGCTCCACTGCGGCTCAAACTCCAGTCAGTCCCTACGATGGTAGCCGGAACCTCTCCGGCCGTGGAGGCTGGTGTGCGGGGTCCACAGCTGTGCACCGCGTGTAGACACACGCCTCACTTCCTCCTCCGGAGCAACGGGAAGTCTCTGCACGCCCGCGCATGATAGTACCCGTGGCCTTAAAGGGACAGCTGGCAGGCAGAATGAAAAGCAGGTCTCCAAAGCCAAACGACCATAAACGTCCAAAGTCAATCAAACAGTGGCTATGCCACTAGCCCTACGCGTTTCGTAGATTTCACTCTACTTCCTCAGGGGCTCACGTCTGTCGACGTCACTTCCGTCCGCGGTATCCCATGTATACACTCGATATTCCAAGGAGAGTCATAAAATAGTCTATTGCTTGGAATTAGGCCCTCTAGGATCAGGGTTTTTCCAGAGCCCGAGTCCAGCATGGCATTTACTTTTGTCCCCTCCAGAGATGCTGTGACTAACCACGGATTGTGGTCCCCTCGGAGACAAGCTGTGGCAGTGGTTCTGCCATATGAACAGTCCATCTCATCTCCTGAATCCGCAACCTCAGTCGTCAGCGGAAGCTCTCGACAGGGCTCGGCGTTTGGACCTCTCCGCTGTTGGATGGGATCCTCCCTTCTGGTTGGTGGGGTTATCCTCTCCACGGGGTGGGTGACAGGAGTCCAGGTTCTCGGGGAATACTGTGGGTGGCGGCCTCCCTTGAGTGATCCAGTGGCCTCGGACCCAGGACGGGCGTCTCTGTGGGAGTTTGTACCAGGAACCCTCCGAGATGGGAAAGGGTCTTCCGATCGGGTTGACTGGATCTCCCGAGCTGGCGGGTTGTAGACCCCTCGATTGTCTGCTCTCCTGCCTCTAGTATCACCGGAAGCAACTGGTGTTTGCACCGGCCATTCCCAGCTATACTGTTGGGTGTCGTCGCCCAGGAAGTTTTCCACCAAGCGGACCGCTAAATCCAGGGAAAATGCAGCGTGTCTTTTTACCCAGGAGCGGGAGGAGGTGGGCAGTATCTGTATGAACTGCTCGAGCACAAACTGTTCAAGGATCTCTGCCTTGTCATGTTTTTCCGGTTGTATCCACCTGGTACATAAGTCTACTAAGCGGTGGGCTACGACCCGGGGTCTGTTTCTGTTTGTATATTTGACTGTCCGGAACCACTGTCGGTAGGTCTCTGGAGTGAGGCCTAGGCGATCCATAATAGCAGCCTTTAGTTGCTGATAGTCCATGGCCTCGTCTGCTGGAAGAGCCTGGTAGGCTGCCTGAGCTTCCCCTATGAGGAGTGGAGCCAGAGTCGTTACCCAGCGATCAACTGTCCAGCCGTGGGCCGTGGCTACCCTTTCAAAAGTGAGGAGAAATGCCTCTGGGTCTTCGTTTGGCTTCATTTTATGCAGCATCACCGGTGGATTATTTGGAATCCCTGGTCTGCCTGGGGCTGGGCCTTCGGCCAGCAATTGGAGTAGCTTTTCCTCTCGCTGGGCCTGTTGCTCATCTTGCTGGGCTTGTCGCTCAGCTTGCTTCTCTGCTAGCTGGAGCTGTTGCTCAAGGAACTGAGAAAAAATTGTCTCCATTTTTTTTTACCCGTCTGTGTGTGTGTGGCCCTTCAGATACAGGGCCCGTCCAAATCCCACTTCTAACACCACCTGTGGCAGGACGGCCTGTAGCCGAGGTCAGGGAACAGTCCACACGTGTAGTTTCAGGATAAATGAAAACGTTCAGTGGCTTTATTTCTCCACAGCAACATAACATGCGGGTACACTGTCCCTTTAAGCAAATAAATGCTGCTCCACGTTGGGAGAAAACTGACTAACACAGCAGTACTAGCTAGCAGGCTGGTTGGCTAAACCATACCCAAACAGTAAGAGTATTTTTAAGCAGTCATGCAAACAAATGAAAGAAATCTTACTTTGGCTGCAGTAAGTAGTGTGCTGTATCCTTCTGGCTAGCAGCACATCTATCCATGTGCTCTCATCTCAGACAGCCAGCTACTGCTGGTAACAAGATCCTTATCTACCTTGCTGGCTCTCAGGTGTCAGCTTACATCCTGATTAGCTAGCTTCCACCTGAGTTAACCCTTATGAGTGCTGGATGAAGCACTCAGACATATGTTTCCCAGGCATAACTGATAGGGGTTGACTTCACCCTGTCACAGTCCCCTTCCCCAAAAAGGATTCCCTAAGAAACTCACTATACCCGTGTGCCTCTCAGGCCGTAAGTTCCGCGTCTCCACAGTAGCCTTCATAGACTCCGGAGGCAATTTCGTGGATCAAGGGTTCGCCAAACACTACCAGATACCGCTCGTGGAGAAAGAGATCCCCATCGCCTTGGTCGGAATTGATGGGCATCCACTCACGCCGGCATTTATCTCATTAGAGACGGTTCGGGTTGTACTTTCCTCCGATAATCACAAGGAAACCCTGACCCTCGACGTAATTCAGGCTCCGGGAACACCCATAACCCTAGGTTTGCCATGGTTACAACTACACAACCCACGGATCAATTGGACATCCACCAACCCCATCACTTGGGAACCAAGGTCAGGCGAACCACAGCGACTTCTAGCGAATACCACCGTTCCTGAGACGAACCTCCCTACGGTTTACTACCAGTTTCTGGACGTATTTAATAAGGTACAATCTGACCTTCTACCCCCACACAGGTCATATGACTGTCCTATTGACCTGATTCCTGGTTACACATTACCTAAGTCCAAGACTTATCCTCTGTCTCTCCCCGAAACTAAGGCTATGGACGATTACATCCAGGAGAACCTGAAGAAAGGTTTTATTCGTCCATCTACTTCACCAGCTGGAGCAGGGTTCTTCTTCGTAAAGAAGAAGGATGGAACTTTAAGACCTTGTATTGATTATAGAGGGCTTAACCGCATCACTGTAAAGAATCGCTACCCACTCCCCCTTATCACTGAACTTTTTGATAGGTTGCAAGGTGCCAAAGTCTTCTCCAAGCTGGACCTCAGGGGAGCTTATAATATTGTACGCATACGTCAAGGAGACGAATGGAAAACGGCCTTCAACACGCGTAGTGGCCACCTTGTGATGCCTTTCGGACTGTGTAATGCTCCGGCCGTTTTTCAAGATTTCATTAACGATGTCTTCCGTAAAGTACTCAACGACTTTGTCATAGTCTATCTGGATGATATCCTGATTTTTTCAAAGGATTTACAGGACCACATCTTTCATACATCTTACGTACTCTCTCGCCTTCGTGAACATCGATTATATGCCAAGATGGAGAAATGTACCTTCCATCAGACTTCGACCCAGTTTCTAGGCTACATTATTTCCAGCGATGGTTTCATGATGGATCCGGACAAATTAAAAGCCGTTACTAACTGGCCTTGACCCGACTCTCTTAAATCCGTCCAGCTCTTCCTGGGATTTGCGAACTAATACCGCAAGTTTATCCGTGATTTCTCCAGAATTGTTGCACCTATCACAGTCCTTACGAAGAAGGGGGCCGATCCGTCGGTTTGGTCACCAGAGGCCAATACCGCCTTCAACACACTTAAGGAGGCTTTTGTGTCCGCACCGGTTCTCCATCACCCCAACACTGATCTCCCTTTTGTGTTGGAGGTGGACGCCTCTGATTCTGGTGCCGGTGCCATTCTATCCCAGAGACCTTCACCCCAAGAAAAATTGCATCCCTGCGCGTTCTTTTCGAAGAGATTTACCTCAGCGGAGAGGAACTACGACGTGGGGAACAGAGAGTTACTGGCCATTAAAATGGCACTTAAAGAATGGAGGCATCTCCTGGAAGGGTCGAGGGAACCGTTCACCATCCTCACAGACCATAAGAATTTATTATATATAGAGAACACTCGCCGTCTGGGTCCACGGCAAGCCCGCTGGTCTTTGTTCTTTTCCAGATTTAATTTCCAACTGTCATATATCCCTGGGACTAAAAATGTCAAAGCCGATGCTCTCTCAAGACAGCATTCTTCCGAAGAGAGACCAGAAGATTCCATGGAGACCATTTTACCTCACGAGAAGATTTTCGCCGCATCTTCCTTCAGAAGCTTTGACAAGATCGTCAAGTCACAAAGGTCCATTCCAAAGAACCTGAAGGTCCCCAGGGGCAAGCTCTTCGTGAGACCTAATTTCATAACCGAGGTTCTGGATTGGGGACATGCCTCGAGAGCAGCTGGTCATCCTGGCTACAAAAAGACTTTGGACCTTATACGTCGCAACTTTTGGTAGCCCAAGATGTCCAAAGACATTTTCGAATATACGCACGCTTGTCCGGTCTGTGCGCAAAACAAGACAATTCATCAAAGGCCTCACGGTCTTCTCCTTCCTCTGCCCATCCCAGAACGTCTATGGTCACACATATCAATGGATTTTATTGTGGAGTTGCCAAGGTCCAAAAGGATGAATACGATTTTAGTAGTGGTGGATCGTTTTTCTAAGATGGCTCACTTTATCCCGCTCAAAGGACTTCCCACCTCACCCGCCCTTGCTGATATCTTCATTGATCACATCTTTCGCATTCATGGTATTCCTTCGTCCATCGTGTCTGACAGAGGGTCACAGTTCGTATCCAGTTTTTGGAGAACTTTTACCAAAAGACTAGGGATCTCTTCTTCTTTTTCCTCAGCTTACCATCCTCAGTCCAATGGTCAAACAGAAAGGGTCAATCAGTCCCTGGAAAAATACCTGAGGTGTTTCATTTCCAATTCTCAGGATGATTGGGCACAACTTTTGCCATGGGCCGAATATGCTTTTAACTCCGCTACCAACGAGTCACCCGAGAGTCGCCATTTTTCATCAATTACGGTTTTCATCCCCCATGTCTTCCCGTCTCCAACATTCCTTCCGGAGTCCCGGCTGTAGACGACTGTGTCACATCTCTGCAATCAGCATGGTCCAAGATTCAGTCTGCTCTTCTTACCGCCTCTCAACGGGCCAAACATCAGGCAGATCGCCACCGCCGTGCGGCACCCAGATACAAGCCAGGGGATATGGTATGGCTGTCCTCAAGAAACATTTATTTGAAGGTACCTTCCCCAAAATTGGCGCCGAGGTTCCTGTGGCCTTTTCCGATAACTGAATAGATTAATCCGGTAGCATTCCGGCTTCAACTTCCCGACAGCATGAAGATACCAAACGTGTTTCACACATCTCTACTCAAGCCATTCGTATCCAGTCATTTCTTCCCCAACCATAACCGTAGGCCTGATCCGGTTATTACCCAGAATAGGGAAGAATATGAGGTCCAGTCCCTGCTCGATTCTCGCATATCCAGGAGTCAACTGCAGTTCCTCGTGCACTGGAAGGGTTTCGGCCCAGAAGAAAGGTCTTGGGTTCCACTTCGTGATATCCACGCTCCGGTTCTTCTGAAGACTTTCAGGAAGAAGTTTCCAAACAAACCATTTAAGGACCGTCCTGAGGCCGTTCCTGAAGGGGGGGTACTGTAAGGAATATGGTGTCTAAGCGCCGTCAGCGCGACCATTACTCACCTCCCGTCGGTACTCAGGCGTCCAAGCGTCTGCAGCGCAATTCCCACATACCTCCGTTGTCTGCCACTGGCACTCTGGCTCCTCGCCATCACAGGATTGCACCAATCGAAGAGGTGCCTGTTGAACCGCAGTCTCTGCGTGTGTCCCCAGCTCCGCGCTCTATGCGCACACGTGCATCTGTCTCTGTCCCCATGCGCATACGCGCATCAGTCACCGAATCCACGCACACATGCACGCCAGGCCCAGACGTTATGTGCATGCATTCCCAGCTTACAGAGCACACGCCTAACAGAGCACTTTTAACCACTGCTCCTGCAGTGAGGCGTCGCCCCCAAGCGTCACACAGTTCCATGCAAATCAATGATTACACTCAGCTGGGCTGTAACACCTCCCTCCTATCAGGGAGGACTCCTTGCAGTCCTCCAGGCCTGCCCCCTTTTCCCATTGGCCTGCCCAGCTTTATTATGCCTGTGCTTCCCATCACTCGTCGCTCGACATAGTTCTGTATGGAAGCATTTGACTACTCTCTCAGTGACTCCTCAGGTATTGACGCGGATTGGACGACTACACCCTCTGGCTCTCGACTTCGGCTCTACTTGGACTTCATGACTTCTGGCATCCCTGTAACACGGCTTATACCTTCGACCATCCGCAACTCTCCAATCCCTGATCTTGGCAACGGCAATAACTACTCCTCCTCTACTACCGGTACCGGCAAGTATTGTCTTCCTTACTATACCTGGCTTGGCAACACTAACACCACACTCCGGACGCGCTCCCTTTGCTGCGTGTGCGTGTATCCCTACGTCCCACCTCAGCACAGGGGACGGGTCTGGTCTGCGGGCAGCACCGGCGTAACACTTACAACCCTTCCCAGATTGATTGGCAGCAACAATTGCTTCTCTAAGATCATTGCTGATGTCTTTCCTCCTTGGCATTGTGTTAACTCACACCTGAATGCTCCAGACCAGCAAACTGCTAAAACTTCGGCTTTTGTAGAGGTGGTCACACTTGCTGATGATCAATTAATCAAGGGCATTTGATTAGCAGCACCTGTCTGCTACTTAACATCTTAATTCCTATGGGAGCAGTAAGGGTGTACTTAGTTTTTCACACATGGCTTCTCCATTTTGGCTTTATTTTTGTTAAATAAATCATGACACGGTGTAATATGTCATGTGTTGTTGTTCATCTGAGGTTGTATTTACCTAATTTTTATACCTACTAAGGAACAGATGATTGTTATTATGTCCTGATATGTGAAACCATAGAATTCAAAGAGGGTGTACTTTCTTTTCACACCACTGTGTGTGTGTGTGTGTATATATATATATATATATATATATATATATATATATATATATATATATATATATACATACATACACACACGTATGTATATATATATATATATATGTAGCCAAGTGGCCCTGGCTATAGCCTTCTACTGGACTCAACACTATAAGTCCTGGTAAGAACAGGCAGTGTTGGGGTTAAACTCCTGCGCAGGGCCTAGGCTGGAGTTGAAGCCTTGCACGTTGATGGCGTCCTTTGACGCTGGGATTCCAAAGGAGAAGGAGGGCGGCAGCAAGGAGGCAGCAGACACATGTAAGTGCCTAGGGACGGCGGATTTTCAAATCCGCCGCTGGTCCAGCACATACTGCTGCGGCCGAGTTTATTTGAGCATTTGCCCGTTCTCGGCCGCAGCAGTAACCTGGCGCGCGCCGGAGGGTGCCGGGCGCACGCCGAAGACACGGAGGAGCGCCCTCCGATCAGGGCTTTCTCCCTCCCGCTGCCGGGTCCGCCAGGTCCCCCGGAACCCCCTGCCGCCGTCCTCCACATCGCAGGACACCAGGGCTCCCTCGGGGAGCCCTGGACGCGCGTGCAGGGGGCGCAGGCACCCGATGACGTGTGACCGCGCGTCGATGACGCGCGGCACGCCGAGGGAGTGCGGCTAGCATGCCGGGGCATCCCCAGGCTTGCGGAGCTAGCCGCACTCAAATAAAATGTGCCGCCTCTGTACACAATTATCCCCACAGAGGCAGTCCTGCACACGCACACACACACACATAAATTTATGAACTGCACACACATTCCTGCGCACAAACCTACACTTTAACCCTACACGCTGTCCTGCACAAATACACTTATTATTCCCACACAGTCCTGCACACATACACACGTATTAATCCCACACACAGTCCTGCACACACGTATTAATCCCACACACAGTCCTGCACACGCACACACACACATTAATCCCACACACAGTCCTGCACATGCACACACATTAATCCCACACACAGTCCTGCACACGCACACACACGTATTAATCCCACACACAGTCCTGCAAATGCACACACACATTAATCCCACACACAGTCCTGCACACGCACACACACGTATTAATCCCACACACAGTCCTGCACATGCACACACACATTAATCCCACACACAGTCCTGCACACGCACACACATTAATCCCACACACAGTCCTGCACACGCACACACACATTAATCCCACACACAGTCCTGCACACGCGCACACACACACACATTAATCCCACACACAGTCCTGCACACACACATTAATCCCACACACAGTCCTGCACATGCACACACTTGCTATGTGTTTCGTCAGCCCCATCCTCTGCCATATTTATGGCCCTGGGCAAAGGACATTCATACAGTAGCACAGCTGAATTCATTCCCAGAACCATATCAGCCCACTTCTGTGTCGCCCCAAAGGTAGACGTCTGAGGTGTCAGCCGAAGGGTGTCAGCTGTTTGCTAATGTGTGTCAATGTTACAGCTGCTCTGTTATAAATCAGAGACACAGCAACCTTCTCCCCCCCCCCCCCCCCTAATACCTTATGTTTCTACTTACCCTTCCTTGGGGTAGGGCCTCTTCTAACCAAGACATTGCAGGCCTATGGCAGCGATTATACGTGCGATGTCGCGTGTGCAGTACAAATTGCCGGATCCCATAGAGGCCGCCACTAGTGTGCACATGACGGAGCGCGATGGCGCTGCTGCGTTTTCAAAAGACAAAAAGTGTGTCTTTTCATGCAACGGCCACATCACGGCCGTGTCACGTGAGCGGTTCAGCCAATTACGGCGAACACGCTGGGTGACATCATAGTCACGCCCCCGCCACGTCTCCCCATAGCCTGAAATAGAAAGTGCAGAAATCGCTTGAGTGACGGGCACTATAACCTCAGCCTAAGCTACCTCTCCTAACACAATTTGAATCTTGTCTGCTGTTACACACGCCCATAATCATATATTATCTGTAACTGTCCATGAAAGGTCTGTAAATATAAGGTATAACCTCTGCTCATTTAATGTAGCCATGTATTTGTTATCATAACTCAGGACATACTTGAAAACGTGAGGTAACTCTCAATGCACTATTTCCTGGTAAAACATTATTATAGGTGTAGCGAGGTCCCCCTCTTACCTCCAGGCTGCATGAGGGGGGTGGCTGTGTGGTTGCTGCAGGGACTGCAGACCACATGTTGCCAGGCAGCCAATAGGGCTGCTGCATTTATAACAGTTAGAACAGTGATAACAGTTAGGGCAGTTGGTCAGTTGGGAGCATGGTACAGAAGAGGGAGGTAGGGTTCCAGGTGCCAGTAGCCCTGGGACAAGGCCAGCTTTCCCCTGCAGGCCCCAGTTAGTCCCCGACTCACAGTAGGCAACTGCAGCTGTATAGGGAAGCCCATAGTTAGGGACATTTTTTTCCCTGTGTTGTGCAGTATCAGGGACACAGTGTCTACGCCACGCGGTGACGCGTAACTTGTGGTCTGGGATCTGACCACCTACGTTCAGCGACTATCTATGGTGGGACGCTCCTGCTCGAGACCACCCCACGTAGAGGTGGAAGGCGTCGTTGGAGCAGACTGCCCGTTGACTGTTGTTCAGCTACACCCGGGGGCTGGAGCGCCCGGGAAGGTATCCACATAAGTGCACCAACATTCACGTGGGCAGCGCAGTCTCACACTTGGGGGTGGGAAAGGTCATTAGGGTCTGGACACTGGGACACTGGTGCCCCTGCACCCAAGTACTGTGGGGATATTCCGCGGGTTGGTATACATATATGTCTATTGCTGTTCCTAATGATGTCATTGTTTATTACCTCCTCGTAAATACTGTTCCACATACTCTGTGTGTGTATTACTGGCCATATTGTCTTGAGAGGGGTTATCCTACTAAGTGAGGATCCTTCTCAGGTGGAGGCGCTGTTTAGTAGATATACATACACCCCAGTCTCCCCAGTGGCGGAGGATCAGGCCTCCTGTTTGCCACACAGGTATAGCAGCACACGTAGTCGCCCTGACACTGGGGGAAAGGGGACTACATAAATAAATTAAAACAATATATAACACAAACACAGTAAAGCCAATGAGGTATCCTGCCTGGTGCCCCAGACCAGCTGTGCTTTCATTGTATGCCAAGCAGCCTCCTCCTTTCACTTTAAATAACAAAGTGACTGGTGAGAATTAACTAATGTGTACTAGTGCCTCCTGAATCAGGAGCATTGGCATGTATGCCAGTCTACTCTTTCAGCACATAGAGCTGTCAGCATCATCCTAAATGTACAATAACCATATTTACCATGATGAATATCAGCATAATAGGAAAAAAAAAGGCATTGAATTTTTAACTGATGTAAAATATAATAATTTGAAAGGCATTTGGTTTGAAGAAGTATTACAACTAAATATGTTTTTAAATAAAGGATTGACATAAATTAACATTGATGGTCTTCTGTAACATTTCAATGAAGGTGTGAGGGCTCAGTGAGTAAAGGCACTGACTCTGAACACAGTGACACCGACTCTGAACACAGTGACACCGACTCTGAACACAGTGACACTCACTGAACACAGTGACACTCACTCTGAACACAGTGACACCGACTCTGAACACAGTGACACCGACTCTGAACACAGTGACACCGACTCTGAACACAGTGACACCGACTCTGAACACAGTGACACTGACTCTGAACACAGTGACACTGACTCTGGACACAGTGACACCGACTCTGAACATAGTGACACCGACTCTGAACACAGTAACACTGACTCTGAACACAGTGACACTGACTGAACACAGTGACACTGACTGAACACAGTGACACTGACTCTGAACACAGTGACACTGACTCTCAACACAGTGACACCGACTCTGAACACAGTGACAATGACTGAAAACAGTGACACTGACTCTGAACACAGTGACACTGACTCTGAACACAGTGACACTGACTCTGAACAGTGACACTGACTCTGAACCCAGTGACACTGACTCTGAACCCAGTGACACTGACTCTGAACCCAGTGACACTGACTCTGAACACAGTGACACCGACTCTGAACACAGTGACACCGACTCTGAACACAGTGACACCGACTCTGAACACAGCGACACCGACTCTGAACACAGTGACACAGACTCTGAACACAGTGACACCGACTCTGAACACAGTGACACCGACTCTGAACACAGTGACACCGACTCTGAACACAGTGACACCGACTCTGAACACAGTGACACCGACTCTGAACACAGTGACACCGACTCTGAACACAGTGACACTGACTCTGAACACAGTGACACTGACTCTGAAACAGAAGAGCCTGTTTGGAATCCCAGTGTCAGCTCCTTGTGACCTTGGACAAGTCACTTATCTCCCTATAGATGTAGCCAGACTTACTGTCCTTGGTGCTGCGATTTTTCCGGTGCGGCAGCACTGTGGCTACAGATCTCGTGGGCCCGACGACAAGAAGCGGCCCAGGAGGATTAGCTCTGCAGTGTTCCATGCATCTGAATGGGACCCATGCAATGTTAATCTTTTTGGGCCATCTGCAGCTAGAGAATACTGATACTCGCCTTTTTGATGAGCTGCGTCTCCATCTCACCGTCTGGATCCATGTCCTTGCAGCGCTGAAGGTAAGAGGTGCCGGGCTGTACTGCAATTACTTCTCTCTGGATGACAAAGATGCCCTTATATGGGTCTCTACTAGAGATGGACGAATATTAGGGGGTTTGGATCCGCCTTGGATGGGCCGGTTCCTTTGATCCGTGGATCATTCTCTAAAAGAGCAATTCCATTTTTTTTTCTCCCAGAGACAAAGAACATTCAGTTTCCAGTCAAATTTTGGAGAGAGAGAGGGACCTTTCTAATTTTATTAGCAGTTGCCAGTTGTATATATATTCCCTCAAACGTCCCTCCAAATAAATTAGGGAGACATGCCTGTGCTGAAAAAGGAGCACACCTGAGGCAGAATGGGACCTTTTGCTGCGACCAAAGCGCCGCCGGTGGTCCACCACCACTACAACTCACCGCCACCATAATTAAGATTTATCAGTGTCCCGCGTGGCCGCCTGCCGCTCCGAGCCACGTGGCTGCTGCTCTGACGTAACATCTTAAAATGTCCCACGTGGAACATTGATAAAAGCTTATCTTGGGAGTGGCAAAGGACTGTTGGCAGAGCTTTGGCCGTGGCCAAAGGTCCTAGGCGACACCTGAGAGATAAGCTAATAGCTATGCAAAGTATGTTTAAATAAGTCCTATCTACACTTTCTAAGAGGATTTCCATACCAACTACATAGAAATTCTAATAAGCCTAAGGAACCATCCTAATGACTGAATGTAGTCAGACCCAATAGGACTAGAACCCACAACCACTGCTTTTCTAAGCTACAGCTCTAGCAGTGTGAGCTAAACCAGCTGATGGGTACTATAACTTTCCCATCCTATTTTTGAGCTGCTCACTGTTCACACATGTAGCTAATCTAGCTATTAACAAAAATGGCTACGGTGTAACAGAACAGGGACAAAAATACTCACTGTGCCATCTGCCAGACAGATACTGAAGTGAAATACTTTATTTTACAATAAATAAAAGTGTACAAACTGCAGGAAGTGATTGCACTGGCTTCCCACAGCACACAAAGTGTTATTCAGTTGACAAGTCTAAGGCACCGTAGAAATGAGGTACGGTGTCAGACCCAACAGGATCAGAAGTTGAACCCACACAATCTCTGATATTCAGACAACAGCTCTAGAAGTGTGAGCTAAACCATCTCATGGCTAGCAGTGTACACGGTCTACTAACAGCATACCTGAAAGGGATATCTATTTTGTTCACTGTAACCTTGAAAGCAATTCAAACACAAAGTAATAATATGTACTGAGGGCTATAAATTACTGAGACCAGGTAACATTAAATAAAAGATGCACGGAACAGGGCAACCTCACTCTACTGGGTTAGGAGAAACTAGGCGCCACCTCTGATGCTCTAGGGATTACACAGTTATAACTGCGGTTTGATAAGCAAGTGCTATTATTATTTGTAGACTAATATTCATAGTACTATCTGGATGTTATATATTTTCATCTTATTGGACCAGATCTGAGCAATCTTGTTAATATAGATTGTACAAGGGGCATTAAATCCCTTCTATGTACCTATCTAATTAAGCGGATAGGGTTTACAGGCATACCCCGCATTAACATACGCAATGGGACCGGAGCATGTATGTAAAGTGAAAATGTACTTAAAGTGAAGCACTACCTTTTTCCCACTTACCGATACATGTAGAGTACTGCGATCGTCATATACATGCATAACTGATGTAAATAACACATGTGTAACAGGCTCTATTGTCTCCCCGCTTGTGCACAGCTTCGGTACAGGTAGGGAGCCGGTATTGCTGTTCAGGACGTGCTGACAGGCGCATGCGTGAGCTGCTGTTTGCCTATTGAGCGATATGTACTTACTCGCGAGTGTACTTAAACCGGGGTATGCCTGTATTTCAGGGTGACTGCACCTCTGAAGAAGCCAATGTGTGATTGAATGCATTTTGATTTTTCAATCTGCATTATCAAACAAGATTTAAATCAGGAGTCTTTTGTTCTGCAAATATAAATATATACCGGCTTCGTTCATCGCTTAGCATTTTGCTTAAATTACCACTCTGTACTAGGTCTCACTACTGGGAACAGTACACATTATGGTTAATCACCCTCAGATCTTGTGCTTTTTATAATTACGTTTTCTTTTATTATTCACTTCATTCTGTCTCTTAATAAATGTATAACTTTTTAACTCACTTAGGTTAATACATCACCGATACATTGTATTATGTTCATGTATCCTCTATGTTGCAGCTCTTTGGAGGTCCTTTTATTGTGTATGTATTAAAAGTTACTTTATCCAGTGTATTATACATCTCTAAGGGGTATTTTACCCACTAGGATTATTAAGGCCTAGGACATAGTGAAATCAGCGTCGCTGAAGCGGGCTGAGCCGCGCTGAACAGATGCACAAAGCCCCTGCATCTGTAAACAGCGCGGCTATAGTTTCTCCCTCCGCATGCGTGCTGATGCGTGCGGAGGCTGAGAAAATCTGAAGAGACAGGGAAGTTTTAAATTTTGCCGCATGGGGGGAGCGGAGGAGGGGTCACGTGACCGCTCCCATCCAATAGGGCTGCAGCCGGCATTTTACCTGCTGTGTCGGTGAGATAGCAGAGCAAACAGACAGAGTAGAGGCAGCACAGAGGTGTGTGTGTGTCACTGTGTGTGTGTGTGTCACTGTGTGTGTGTCACTGTGTGTGTGTGTGTGTCACTGTGTATGTGTGTCACTGTGCGTGTGTCACTGTGTGTGTGATTAATGTATGTGTGTGTGTGTGTGTGTGTGAATATATTTATCAAAGTTGCACAATGTTAATAAATAATTTATTCTCACAACATGTCTTTTTTAATTTTTAAAATATTATATAATACACACACACACACACACACACACACACACGTTCCCCAGTGACACACAAACACACAGACCACTTCAAAGTGACACACAGTTACCCAATGACACACACACACACTGACAGCTACCAAGTGACACACACACAGTGATACCCGCCTCCCAAGCACGCTTGCTGTATCCTCTGCCAGGACAGCAAAAAGCTCCTGGTAGAGCGAGCGCCAGCAAGCAACAGCAAGCAGCAGCACCAAAGTCTTTACTATGTCCCAGGCCTTAGGTGTGCACCTCCTCTAAAGGATTACTTTTTCTCTCTCTTCATATTCTAATAGAGATAAAATAAGACACGTTTTCTAACACACACACACACACTTAAAAACAAGGTGAAGCAGTGTTAACCATCAGCTGGTTTAGCTCACACTGTTAGAGCTGTGGCCCAGAAAAGCAATGGTTGTGGGCTCTAGTCCTGTTGGGTCTGACACCATTCCAGTCATTAGGTCGTACCTTAGATTTATTACACTATAAACTTTTTATATAGTTGGTATCGAAATCCTTTTAGGAAGTGTTGAATGGAACTCCTTTAAATATGCTATACATATCTTCTAGCAACGTACCTCAGGTGTGCTCCTGTTTCAGGACATGCATGTCTCCCTAATTTGTTTGAGGAGATATATATACAACTGATGACTCCTAATAAAAATAGAGACTCCCCCCAATCTGTATACAGATTAAGAATCCACTTGCGGATTCTTAAAAGATCTGTTCGGATTGTAGTCAATGATGGCTTTAAATGAATTCCACCTGAATTTTTAAGTATGCAATTTGCATGCGGATTTTAGTGTGCGGGATGTATTTGTCAAAATAATCCGCTGGATTTCGGTCAACGGATTTTGACAGACCCACCTTAAGACACATCTGCTTAAAGAAGCATATGAATAGCACTGGATAATCATGGACACATGATACATAAAGCTTGGCCCCCTGCAGACGCACTTACTAGAATTCCCTCCTGCTGTCTCTGTACGTTCTCCCTACCTACCAATTAGATTGTAAGCTCCTCGGAGCAGGGACGCCTCTTCCTTAATGTTAGTTGTATGTCTGAAGCACTTATTCCCATGACCTGTTATTTATATTATTTGTTATTTATATGATTACAACATGTATTACTACTGTGAAGCGCTATGTATATTTATGGCGCTATATAAATAAAGACATACAATACAACACAATACAGTTTCATCCATGTGTAGTCTCTATATCATAAGGGTGAGGTTATATGGCCATATTTAGTCCTCTACATCATCAATGGGGCTGGGCCGTGTTATGTGTCCTGTCCAGCCCCCTTGATGATGTAGATGGCCATATAACCTCCCTCTCAGTCTTCGACCGAGCCACTGATTGAGCCACCTGTGCTGAAACAGGGATCTCCATAAAAGCCGGCCTGGTGGTGGCCCTTGAAGATGGAGTTTGAGACCCCTGGTTTAAAATAATGCATCATTAACTGAACGTAGACGTACTTCTCGTCATATTTAATGGGGAGACTCAGTAAAGTCCTTAGTGCGACTAGCTGCTGTATTTACATTATTATAAAGACTATTCAACTGTCCATCTCTTTAATCAATCTGGTGGCTATTCTCTGTCCTTTTCCTGGTTCTATTATGATATTTGAATGATATGGTGGCCAAAACCAAACTCAATATTCAAGGTGCGGCCTCTCTAAGAATACATTTCCTAACTCAGTAAAACACATTTCTGGAAGTCTCTAAGGGACAGGTTTACATGAGCCAGTGATATCCTGGACACGAGTAATTGGTTACTCTAAACATGGGAACACAATATGGTGAGCGCAAAAACGAAGAGAAGGAAAACGCAATTAATACACTAATATAGTGAGGCATATATCAACATAAAATGAAATAAAAAATAAAATAAACACATGGGAGTGGAGGGGAAGGTGAGTATATAATTCATAAACCACTCACACGGCCATGTATGAGCGTCTGCCCATCACATAAATCACAATTCCGTCTAAATGGTCACTCAAATGGTCACTGCTGATGGAGGTGATCTCACAGGAAAAGATGGAAGAAAAAGGCACTGTCGGTGTATGTCACTGATAAGTGACAGTGGTGCAAGTAAATAGCTATATATATGTAGCCCTTTTTCTGGCACCTCACTAAGGAACTACTAATGCTGTACACAACCTGCAGGTTCAGAAGATCTGGGCCTCCGCTAGCTGGGAGCCTGGGGTAACGATTCTAGTGCAGCGCCTCCACTTACCCAGGATCCCCATTATGTAAGATTTACCCTGGGCAAGAAACATACCATACTGTACATTGTGTGTGTAACCAAGTTTTACTGTGCTTATGCTGTGGTACCTCACTCTTCACATAACATATACATATCATAACATTGACATCACCCACAATACCTAACACACTCTAATAACGGCTCATACTACAGTGGCTCAGCCACACCCAACGGGGAATATCGTCCTGTACAACTGTGGCTCCGCCACTCTCTCTTTGAGTATGTCCTTGTGAATATTAAGTAGGATAGGCTCTATCTGCTAGCCACTTGCTAGTGTCTTATAAAAGTTACTCCTAAGGCGGGATCAGCGCCTGATGACCGGTGTCAGTGCACTTGTAGTTTACAAAGTACCTTCTGGTCACGGCGGTGCCCGGCACCTCTTCTCAAAGGGTCCGTCGCATCTGAACCTTGACCTTCCGATATCGCGCGGCTCCACCGTCTGAGCTCAGACGGCCGTATCCGACCACAACACCGTGCGTGATTCCTATCTACGGTGACAAATGCTTTCCACTACGGGCGTCCCTGCAGTACCGCAACCTACGGTGACTCAGGGCAAACTCCTATAGGCCTGGGGGGGCAGTAGCTGGCCTATGCAGGCGGGTCACGGACCCCCTGCACTCACACTACCGCTCGCAGCACTGTCCCGCTCTCGTCTGCTAGCGTGGTCTCTCCCCCACGCTTCCTGTTCTCCTCCCCTCCAAACCCAGCCTTTTCATTGGCTCCTAGCGTCAGCTGACTCATCCGGGGTTCGCGGGGGTTATAGTTCATTGCAGAGCCCTTTCTCATTGGCTCGTCGTTCGCGCGCTTCCAGCACGCAGGCGCGACCTCTTCCCTTGATCAGTGACCTCGGCAACATTGCGTAATAACATGGCGGCGCCCTGCACTAGCTTGCCGTCGCGGAACCCGCCGTACAAGTGCATACATATACGGTATCTAACATATCCTTACATTCTCCCCCCCGCAGAATCCAACGTCCCCGCTTGGCTACACTACATAACATATATACAGATAACGCGACACAGTACATCCTTAGGGTCCTATATTAAATTGCATAGTTCATTGAACATTACCACCACCGACTGCATTCTATGGCGAGCCCACTGCTGAGCCTCATAATGGGGTGCCCCGAATTGATCGTAAGCCATCCTCATTGGAGGTTGACTAGTTCTTTGACTTTGGCGAGGTTGTTCTTCAGTAACCTCCTCTGAGGGGTAACTAGTTTCAACTGGCATTTCCACTTCTGCCCTTGAGGGGTTCATGAGATCTACAAAGTCTCTCTGTGGTACAAAGCACGGGCTCTGCGGGTCTAACGGCTGGCTCATTGGAGTCAGTGTGTCTGTCGTTGGACCAAGGGGCTCTTTACCCGTGGCTCCTTCGGGAGATGCCCCCGTGGCCGGAAGGCCGCTTTGAGAGGTTCCCTCCATAGGATTCTCAGAGGTGGCATTTATTACAGTCTCTAGGCCATCCTCTGTGTATTCAGTTTCTCCATCAATTGAGACAGTGGGTACTTCCAATTCGTTGTCCCCTACTTGAGGTATGGGGAGTAGATGATTCCTATGCCCCACCTTTACCCGGCCTTCGGAGTCCTTCATGCGGTATACCGGGAGGCCAGGCATCTGTGATTCCACCTCATACACCCCTTCTCTCCATCGATCAGCCAGTTTGTGCTTTCCGGGACTGCCTAGATTACGAAGGAGAACAGCATCCCCCGGGCGGATTTCCTTATGTCGCACTTTGTGGTCATAGCGCCTCTTGTTACCTGCATTCAATTTCGCCGCTGCCCTTTCAGCCAATTTATAGGCCTGCTGCAGACTGTCCTGCAACCTCTGTACATAACGAAAGTGCGTTCTGTTGGATACCCCGTCGGTAGATATCCGCAGTCGCACATCCACAGGTAGTCGAGCTTCTCTCCCGAACATTAAGAAGTACGGCGTATACCCGGTAGACTCGTGTCGAGTACAGTTATAAGCATGCACCAACGTTTCCACATGTTTGCTCCACTCCATCTTCTGGGAGCCTTTTAATGTCCCCAGCATGTCCAGCAGTGTTCGGTTGAACCGTTCGGGCATAGCATCCCCCTATGGGTGGTACGGGGTGGTCCGTGACTTGGCTATGTTTAGCAACTTAAGCAGTTCTCTAATGAGAGTACTCTCGAAATCCCTGCCTTGATCAGAGTGGAGTCGGTTCGGTAATCCATAATGAATGAAGTCTTTTTCCCACAAGACTCTGGCCACTGTCACCGCCCGTTGATCTTTAGTAGGGAACGCTTGTGCGTACCTTGTATAGTGGTCTGTAATCACGAGTACGTTACCGATACCCCTGGTGTCGGGCTCGAAACACATGAAATCCATGCACACCAAATCCATAGGGCCGGAGCTTTTCAGATGGGCCATGGGGGCCGCTCGTGTGGGGAGCGTTTTCCTCTGTATACAGCGGGTACACCTTCGGCAATGCATTTCCACTGACTCTCTCATTTTTGGCCAATAGAACCGATCCCGAAGTAACCCAAATGTCTTGTCAACGCCCAGATGGCCATGATCATCGTGAAGAGCTCGGAGGACCATATTTCTCAGGCTTTCAGGCAAGAATAGTTGTCGTCGATCGGGATGATTGTGATATGGAATGACCCGGTACAATAGGCAATTGTCCAGTTCGAACTTCCCGAATTCATTCAACAGTAGCTTCACCAATTCTCTGGGGGCTTGCTTAAGGATAGAAGGGTTCTCTTGCTGCAGAGCTTGGCGAGCTAGTTCCACCACTGGATCTTGTATCTGGTGTTGCACTAATTCTTTCCAGGAAATGATTTTATCCTCGATAAGGTTCATTCCTTCCCGACTTCGGTAGGCCCGGGGAATGGCTCGGGATTGGCACCCTACTGAATCAGCTACTCTTAGCTCAGAGAACGCCACCTGATCGTTAACCACTGCTGCTAATGAACATAGCGCACGAATGCCAGGCCCTGGAATCTCCTCCCATACTTCCTCATCCGTGATGGGTTGTAGCCCTGGCCTCCGTGACAGGGCATCGGCCCCCACGTTGGTGGGCCCGGGTTTATACTTGAGGTTGAACCGGTAGTTGGCCAGTGCCGCCAGCCACCGGTGTCCGGTTGCATCTAATTTGGCGGACGTGTTAATGTAGGTCATTGGGTTATTGTCTGTCCGTACCTCAAACTGTACTCCATACAAGTAGTCGTGTAACTTGTCCACTACCGCCCATTTGAGTGCCAAGAACTCCAGTTTGTGGACAGGATAGTTCTGTTCACTTGGGGTCAGGCTTCGACTCGCGTATGCCACGGGGCGGAGCCCTGTGTCGTGTTTCTGGTGCAGCACTGCTCCTAGTCCGCTGAAACTGGCATCCACGTGTAGCACGTATTCGTGATCAGGATCAGCATAGGCCAGTACTGGGGCCTGTGTGAGACTGGCTTTCAATTTCAGGAACGCTTGTTCACAAGCAGGGGTCCACTTCTCTCCAAAAGGCGTTTGTGCCGTGACCTTTTTCCGGCCCGTATCCTCAGGATAAATCTTTATAAGGTTATTCAGGAGTTTGGCTTTACTTGAGTAGCCCTCCACAAAACGCCGGTAATAGCCACAGAACCCCAAAAAGGATCGCAGTTCTTGGACGTTGCTGGGCCGGGGCCAATTCACTACAGCCTCTATCTTCCCTGGGTCGGTGGAAACCCCCTCAGCGGATACAATGTGACCCACGTAAGTCATGGACGGGCGTCAAAACTTGCATTTGTCCAAGGACAGTTTGAGACCCTCCTTCTGAAGTCGATCCAACACCTTCATCAACCGTTCCTCGTGTTCCTCCAAGGTTTTCCCGAACACTATAATGTCATCCAAGTACACTAGACATTCTTGTGGGTTCATGTCTCCCAGGGTCCGTTCCATCAACCTCTGAAAGGTGGCAGGGGCTCCGCAAATCCCTTGTGGCATGCGGGTGAACTGGTAGAACCCTAATGGACAGATGAAGGCCGTCTTCTCCTGGTCTTCCAGATCCATTGGTACTTGATAGTGTCCCGACCTCAAATCGAGCACACTGAACCATTTACTTCCCATCAAGGCGTTCAGAAGGTCCTCAATGCGCGGCAGCGTATACTGATCAGGTACCGTGCGGTTGTTCAGTGTTCTGTAATCAACGCATAGACGTACCGTCCTATTCTTCTTACGGACTACCACGATGGGAGATGCGTACGGGCTGTGGGATCCTTGCACAATACCAGCTTCTTCCATTTCGGCCAGTAACCTCCTCACCTCTTCCACGTCTCGGGGGGCTAAGCGGCGGGAGCATTCCCGGAATGGGGCAGCGTCGCTCATCCGAATTGTATGTCTGGCACTGCGACTGCATCCCACATCCATGTCACTCGTGGAGAACACTCCTCGTCGTTCTCTTAGCTGGGTCCGCAGTCTTTCTCTCCAGTCTTCCGTTAGTGGGGAATCTCTGAAGTCAAAAACCAACAGGGGGTCTGTAGCAGGGGTAGTATCCGCGGGCCGTCACTTCCAGGCCTTCCTCTCGGGTATTACTGGGTATATTCTACCCAGTGGCTGCCGACGATCAATGCTCATGGGATACGGAGAGATGTTCTGCACATACACTCAGGTTCTGTTCGGAATTTCTCCCGGCCATTTCTTGACCGAGGCTAGTATCTCATAGCCCAGCCGCTGTTCATCTTGGGTCATGCTTTCCAAGGAGAAAAACTGATCCTCCGGACGTCTATCCGGGTAGTGGCAGGCCGCGATCATCATTCTTCCTTCCCCGGGGGGAATCTGAGTCAGTCCCCACTCTTGACTGTATAGCATCCCATGCGCCTCTTCAGTCGCGATTTTACCGCAAGCCTCTTGTAGTGCCGAACACGTAGCGAGGGCTAGCAGCGGAGCCTCGCCCGCTTCTTGCAAGTACATGCACAATGTCGGTGTTGGTTCCCATGATTATCGGAGCGCTGGGGTGATCTTGAGGTTCGGGACACACTAAGGCTTCTACTTCCATGGGGTGGTGTTTACCAGTGTTCAGCTGGGGAATGTCCAAATGTACTTTCACTACTCCATCGATGGGATAATCTTCGTGACTCAATCCTCTCAACCGTAAGGCATCAGCGGATAACAATGGCAGCCGGTGCAAGTGTCGATCATAGAAGGGCCGATACACTATGGTCACCTGGGACCCCGTGTCCATCAGTGCCGAGGCGTAGAAACCTTCAATGACTACCCGAACGATGGCAGCAGGTCCGATTCGATTGTTCGTGGAGGGCTGGGCTCCGGCTCCGCCGTCCTGGGGAGTACACGGCATTGATTGAGCCGGCCGAGACGCCGTCCTCCGTAGTGAGGGGCAGCGTGCTCGAAGGTGTCCCATCTTCCCGCAAGCATAACACTGGATTTGGCTGAGGTAGGTATCATTTCGCCCGGGCGGGGAGTTTTGCCCCGACATAGGGCGAGGCCGGGCAGCTATCGGCGCCCCTGAGTCCTCTTTGTCAGGGTCCTCGCTCTCGGATGCTTCGGCTTTTGGTTCCGACTTTTTGATGTCCTTGCTCCCTCCCGATGCCTTCTTCCCTGGGGTTAAGTCTCGCCCCAACAGCACAGTCTCGTGCGCTTGGACTCGGTCCAATAGGTCATTGAAGGTCAAGGCTTGTCCGGGTATTAGGCAGCCACTGACACGTACGGACACCGGATGCAGGGGCAGAAGCCCCCTCAGTAGCTGGGTAGTGCGCAGTCCGTCGGCATCTACCTTTGGTACCACGCCCTTTCTCACCAGAGTCCACAGGTCCAGATGCAGACATCTAAGGAAGTCGGACACCATCTCTCCCTCTTTCTGAGCCAGAGCATGAAACTTAGCCATCAGGGCATAGGCATCCACAGGGGCTCCGTAGGTCTTGGTAAGGCAGTAAATAAGGTCCGCCGCATCAGCATCCGGGTGGTCGTCTCGGTAGTAGTGCACCATGTGGGATGCTGGGGGTCGCAGACACTCAACGATACGCTGTCTCCGGACGGCATCCGTGCAGGACCACTCAGGCAGTACCTGTTCCGTGTGATCCAGCCATTCTTCTATTCCAACTTCTCCTTGAGGCGTGGGTTTATCACCCGAGAACGCCTTCAACTTCCGGTATTGGAGGGACTGGGTGGAATGATGAATGGCTTCGGCGAGCACCGGGATAGAGGCATTGTCCAGTAGGCTACCTCCAGCTGAGGGGGAAGTGTCTAATCTTGACATACTGAGTCTATTTAGTGCGGGCCTCAGGGCGGAGGGGGTGAATGAAGTACCCAGGCCCAAGGCAGCAGGCCACCGATGGTTCAAACATCTTTCAGGGGTGCGGTCAGGGCCACTAGCAACGGCACCTAACGCGGGGAGATACCCCCTCCGGGGGGTGGAAGCGGCCAGTGGTTCGGTGGAGTCCACTTGTACTATTGGACAGAGTACGCCAGGAGCCTCAGGTAGCAATAGTATCCGGGGCAGAGCTTCGGGGCATATATCCTGTTCAGTGACATATAATATTCTGCGCCACATCTGGTCCTGGTCGTAAAAGTGATCTTGCACTCGAGCAGTGTCCATGAGTGGAAGTTTCCTGACATGGTCAGTCACAGTGCCTAGGGAGATAGCGGCGGGGACATGTCCCAGGCCGAAAACACGGTGCAGGGGAACTTCATGCTGCTGGGCCCACTTGCGCACCTCGAGCGGTGAGGGCACAGACATGATGTGTAAAACTCGTTGCACAATTGAGGAAAAAAAAAAACGTATGGGGCACCCCAGGTCTAAGAATCTAAGCAGCGCCTCCAAATGTAGCCCTTTTTCTGGCACCTCACTAAGGAACTACTAATGCTGTACACAACCTGCAGGTTCAGAAGATCTGGGCCTCCGCTAGCTGGGAGCCTGGGGTAACGATTCTAGTGCAGCGCCTCCACTTACCCAGGATCCCCATTATGTAAGATTTACCCTGGGCAAGAAACATACCATACATTGTGTGTGTAACCAAGTTTTACTGTGCTTATGCTGTGGTACCTCACTCTTCACATAACATATACATATCATAACATTGACATCACCCACAATACCTAACACACTCTAATAACGGCTCTTATACTACAGTGGCTCGGCCACACCCAACGAGGAATATTGTTCTGTACAACTGTGGCTCCGCCACGCTCTCTTTGAGTATGTCCTTGTGAATATTAAGTAGGATAGGCTCTATCTGCTAGCCACTTGCTAGTGTCTTATAAAAGTTACTCCTAAGGCGGGATCAGCGCCTGATGACCGGTGTCGGTGCACTTGTAGTTTACAAAGTACCTTCCGGTCACGGCGGTGACCGGCACCTCTTCTCAAAGGGTCCATCGCATCTGAACCTTGACCTTCCGATATCGCGCGGCTCCACCGTCTGAGCCCAGACGGCCGTATCCGACCACAACTCCGTGCGTGATTCCTATCTAAGGTGACAAATGCTTTCCACTACGGGCGTCCCTGCAGTACCGCAACCTACGGTGACTCAGGGCAAACTCCTATGGGCCTGAGGGGGCAGTAGCTGGCCTATGCAGGCGGGTCACGGACCCCCTGCACTCACACTACCGCTCGCAGCACTGTCCCGCTCTCGTCTGCTAGCGTGGTCTCTCCCCCACGCTTCCTGTTCTCCACCCCTCCAAACCCAGCCTTTTCATTGGCTCCTAGCGTCAGCTGACTCATCCGGGGTTCGCGGGGGTTATAGTTCATTGCAGAGCCCTTTCTCATTGGCTCGTCGTTCGCGCGCTTCCAGCGCGCAGGCGCGACCTCTTCCCTTGATCAGTGACCTCGGCAACATTGCGTAATAACATGGCGGAGCCCTGCACTAGCTTGCCGTCGCGGAACCCGCCGTACAAGTGCATACATATACGGTATCTAACATATCCTTACATATAAATTACACTCACATGGCCTTATGTGAGTGGGAGGCACTCAGAGAAAGTCTAAGCCTCACTGCTGGATGGTAAGATCAACTCCTCTGACGTCACTCATGAACATAGTATGTCATGGGGGTATAAAACGAAGTGGATTTATTCAGAAACATGCAACAATAAAAGTATTAAAAATTCAGGGTGAACATAAAAGATGCTGCTGCACAGATGAACTCACAGCAGCTGTCCTTTGTAGTTCGTTCGGCGTGTGTCCTGACTCCCGCGTCCGGAGGGTCTGGCAACGAACGGCTACTCAGGTCTGTCTACGGTGGCTCACTTTGTCCAAAAGTCCTTCTCATAACAACGCGTTTCGCCCGGCGTTTTCCCAGGAACCCGACGAAGCTAACCGAGCAAAACGTGTCAGGAGGAGGGCACCAGGTCTGGCTCATGATTGGTTTTGCCCAGGCCTGATGTCACCGCCACCCGCTGTCACTCAAGTGCAGCTCCTCGGAGGGGAAGGACCCCATATCAATTACTTGCAACCTGATTGTACCAGGGTTTACTGCCAGCCCAAGGGCAGAATAGTAGCCATCAGGTGACCTGGCTACATATGTTTTCTTTTGGGGGAAAAAAATGCTCTTCCCGATACTTGTCTATGGAAGATGAGGAAGTCACTTTCATCCCTGTCACCGCTCTCCCAAATCTCCCTGACAGCTTTTACATGGTGGAACGTACAAACACGTGGTGCGTGTCAGCATCTCTTAGCTAGAAACTATATTCAAATACATGTAAGCAGTAAAAGCGTCCATTCTGATTTTCTATGAGTCGCACAGATTTGGGGTCAGTCCAGAGCCGGGGCTCGATGTTTGGGGAAAGAGCGGGGTTCTGACTTCCGTCATCTCCTCCTGCTCCTTGTGGCCTACTTAAAGGCAGGACCGCCCTAAATTTGGTTGTCCTTCCCCACTGAGGAAGGCAGGGCGCAGTCCTCTTCCCTTCGGGGGAGAGTGAGTGTGGGCCATACCTCTGCCTTGGCTAGGGAGGAGGGGGAAGAGCTAGGACGGCTGCAGGTGCCCTTGGCCTGTAGTGACGGTCCAGGGACCATCCTGCAGTGAGAGCTGAGAGTACTGCATCGGGCAGAACCTGCATTGTTACTGTGCTGTACAGAAGAGATAATAAACCCGTTCCTGTTATATACCTCCTGCCTGGTGCGTAACCTTACTGGGGGGAGAGGTAATAGTTCTACCGTGGGAGATCACCTTCAGTTCCTGGAGCCTACGGCAGATGGAGGCGCTGCACTGCTAAATGAGATATGTGGGGTATGAACCCCAGAAGCCTGATCCTGTGTCCCCACTACCATCGACGGACGACTCAGCCCTCCTGTTGCCAGCAGGTATCATGCACCACAAGATCAGTAATGGCCAAATCTCCCACCGGGTGGGGGAAACACTGTTACACATATATAGATATATCTTAACCTTAAAGGGGGCAACAATACACAGCAAACATAAACAATCACCATCTTGATGATCCCCTTAATACACTTTAACATCACTCACAAGAGGGGTTGCCACCTCTCCGGGTTTCACCCGGAGACTTGGGGTTTGGCATCCCCTTCTCCGGGCTGCGGATTTGTCCCTGAAATCTCAGGGTGGGCGGGTTGTTACAGACAGGGCAGGCATAGTGACTTCTCATTGCTACATCATACATCACTCACAGATCCTTTGCATTTCTCACAGGACTATCTGTGTGCAGAACTCATTTCCTCCCTTCGCTGCCTACTACATCCGGGTTACAGCCCTATGCTCTACTGCGCATGCTCACACGTAGGGGATCATGGGAGTTGTAGTTTTTATTAGACAAGATCGATTGACACATATAAGCAACACAGTAACATTCCCAGAAACCCTGCTAGGGAACCCCCATGTATCTTACCTCCTCTATCTCTTCTCCCCCCTCTCTCTCCCTTCTCCCCCCTCTCTCTCCCTTCTCCCCTCTCTCTCTTCTCCCCCTCTCTCTCTTCTCCCCCTCTCTCTCTTCTGCCTTCTCCCCCTCTCTCTCTTTTCCCCCTTCACTCTCTCTCTTCTCCCCCTCTCACTCCTCTCTCTTCTGCCTTCTCCCTCTCTCTTCTCCCCCCCTCTCTCTTCTCCCCCCTCTCTCTCCTCCCCCTCTCTCTCTTCTCCCCCCTCTCTCTCCCCCCTCTCTCTCCCCCCTCTCTCTCTCCCCCCTCTCTCTTCCCCTCTCTCTCTTTTCAGTAAAGCTGCTTCAGTTCCTCCCTTTTGATAGCAATGAGGTAACCTTGTCTTTGTTAAATTAACTCAAGTAAAGTAAACTGAGATAAACCATTGTAATAAATTGATATTGATCAGTGAGGACTCTGTCTGCAACAATTGTCATCAGTGTTAGTTATAAATAATAGAAATTATGTAAGGTAATATATAATTCCATATACCATTAACGCAGCAATAGTGCCCGCAACAGCAGTCTCCCGCCATCTCCCCCTGCAACTACTGTCAATATGGCTGTGCGGCGTCAAATGGCGCTGCGTTGCCATGCCAACGGGAACGTCATGTGACGTAACAGCATCACGTGATGCTCGTTGCCATGACAATGAGATGGCACATGATGTCACGACGTCATGCGGTGCCACGTTGTCATGGCAACTTGACGCCCGCGTGACGGTACATAGTATCCCGTTGTCATGGCAACACAGTGTCATTTAAAAAAAAAAATTTCTCCAGGTTGACCGTCAGTCGAAGGTGGCAACCCTGCCATGGGCGTCCGCAGGGGGGGGAAAGGGGGGCGCTTGCCCCCCCCTGGATCCTGGGCCGCCAACAGCGGGGAACATAGGGCACTAGCGTGACAGGATTTAGCGCGCTCTTCTGCAAAAAAAAAACCTCCCTTGTCTCCTGATTGGCTGGTGCGTGTTGGCACGCTGCCAGGATTTGTTTTTTTTTGTCCCTCGCAACTCTATCTCAGCGGTGCGCAAAACTGGGGGGCGCCAAATTATTTAGGGGGGGGGGGGGGGCGCAGCCTGTGCGGCGAAACCTGGGGGCAGAGCAGAGCAGACTGCAGTGGCGGGCAGAGCAGAGCAGGGGCAGAGCAGGGGCAGAGCAGAGCAGACTGCAGTGGCGGGCAGAGCAGAGCAGACTGCAGTGGCGGGCAGAGCAGAGCAGGGGCAGAGCAGAGCAGACTGCAGTGGCGGGCAGAGCAGAGCAGACTGCAGTGGCAGGCAGAAGATCCGTGCTGCTGTTTCCGTGTGCTTGCAGAGGGGGCGGGGCGTCTCTCTGCACACAGACACAAGCTCCAGTGCTCAGAAGCGTGGGGAGCCGAGCAAGCAGTACAGAGGTGTGTGTGTGTGTGTGTGTATATAGTGATGTGTGTGTGTGTGTGTGTATATATATATATATACATAGTGATGTGTGTGTGTGTATATAGTGATGTGTGTGTGTATAGTGATGTGTGTGTGTGTGTGTATATATAGTGATGTGTGTGTGTGTGTGTATATATGTATAGTGATGTCACTGTGTGTGTGTGTGTGTATATATATGTATAGTGATGTCACTGTGTGTGTGTGTGTGTATATATATGTATAGTGATGTGTGTGTGTGTGTGTGTATATGTATAGTGGTGTGTGTGTGTGTGTATATATATATATATATATGTAACGGTATTTCTGGCCCGGCCTGACCCACCCAATCTCACATTGGCCCCTGTGGTCTAACCGGACCCCATTACAGTGTGAATATGCCTGATGGTGCACCTGCTGGCTACAGGACTCCTGAGTCTCCCGCATGATGGTGTGTGGGGAGGACCCGTCAGACAGGCAGCTGAGGTAGTGTGCTGAGTCTCACCTAGTTCCAGTGCAGCGCCTCCACCTCACCAGGGTCCCTGCGTCCGCAAAGGGATGATCCTGGCGAGGAACTCCTCCGTGGTGCTCCTCTCTGTACACTCATTCTTGATAGATACACGAGAGGGTTTCTGGCTGAACTCATCTTTATTGACACGGCAGGGCAACTGCCCTCCATAAGGAGTATCTTCAGCCGCTCATCTCGCCAGTGCTCCCTTTTGATAGGTATATCACCTAGATCAGGGATTCACTATTCCCGCAGGAATCACTGTCCTGTGCCAGGTCCCTGGACACAGCCTCCCATGGAGTTACTATAACATAACTGACCCTCTGATAGAACTTGAACTCCTTCCTCAGCTCTGACAAGAGCTGGAACTCCTTTCTCAGCAGAACAACTACTAGACAGCAACTAACTTTGCAACACAGTGCTGTGCCTTATGTAAGCTTCTGAGGCTGACACATCTCTGACATCACTAACCATGGAGTCAGAGCATGTGACCAGTCCCAGCCATACACAGAGCACCCCACCAGGGTGTGAGGGGAAACCTCCATAATTACTGCTGGCATGCCCACACTTACCAGGCCTTACTGCCAACAGGAGAGATGACTGTAGGCATTTTACATGACCGCTACATTCTCCCCCTGGTGAATCCCATCGTCCACGCTGGGACCTAAATTTGTATACCTCTTTCCAGGAAACACTGTAACGGAAAACATAATTAACATCACACAAATTTCCTCATAATACAGTACATATGAATACAGTCATCCGCCAAGCCCGCCCCGACCAGCAGCCACGAACCCGCGTAATGTCTCAGTACCCCCTTAATAATAGTGATCTGGGTCAGGTTTCCTCACTTCCCGGTTACCCATATCCAGGACCGTAACATAATAATGCCTAGGTGATCCTCTCTCTGGCACATAGGTCACCCTATGTTTGTGAACATTTCTCCCTATGCTCCACACTCGCATCAGGGTGTCTATCCTTTCTTCCGCCTTCTTACCTACAATGGCGCTCCCCCTATTGACTAAATACAGCTCTATAGTCTCTTGGAGCCACGTTTCCCTATTGTCCTCAATTTCATCCATCAGGGGCTCCGGAACATAGGGATACTCCAACCCATGGGATTTTTTATATTTGACTATTATAGCCCTCTCCGCCCTACTGACCCTGGTCAGATCAGCATTACCTGCCCTCCCAGGTAACACCCATGATAGGGGCTCATCAGGATCGACTGGATCTGATAGTGTGTCGGGACCCATGGGCGCTATGTCTCTACGCTCCAGCTGGAACCACCTCTCCTGTAATTCCCTGTCCCTCTGCTCGGGTGTAAACTCTCCCTCTCTCCACCAGAAATCTACCACGTCCTCCCGCCGGATGAGGAACCGAGTACGGTCCATCCACGCGGAGTACCCCTCAAATAGTGGAGCCCACCACCGGGTCTCCTTAAAGGGATTAGGCCCTGGTTCCCGGTCGTCATCAAATGAAAATACCCCTGACGACCTTGTGGATCGCGAGTTGAACCACCTCGAGGACCCCGGAGCCTTTACTGCCGGTTGGGGTGCTGTATCCGCCACCCTCAATTCCCCTCCTCCCCGTGAATCACCTTCCGTAGCTCCACTGAGCTGCCTCTCCCCAGTCCGTTTTTCCTCCCCCCCCAAAGGTATGTCCACAAGTTCCAAGCTGGGCGGTGAACCCGGTGACCGTGTGATAGGGGTAGGGGCATTAGCTAGGGCATGGGGTTGGGTATAGGGGCAGGGAACGGGACCCCACGGGGTTACGACCCGCTCCTGGCTGTCCGTAGACTGGTCCAAGGATGATGTCTCACCCTCCTCAGTCCTGAGTTCGTCTCTCCATTTTCTGGGCAATACGAGCGGTCGGGGACCTTCCCCCAATCGCCGAAGCGTCGCTGCTTCCCCTTCCCGGGTTCCGCCGTCGCCACCGGAAGTGACGTCCTCCCCGGAACCGGAAGCGTCGCCATCTCGCGTTGGACCCCCATGCGGGATCTCTTCTTCCACGACGACATCCGGTTGCTCCGCCGTCGCCACCGGAAGTGATGCCGTTCCTCCACGTGCGCGTTGGGCCTGGCGCGGCCCTTCCAGCGCTTCGCCGTCTGTTGTGACCAGGTAAGAGATAGGGCTTTTTGGCTTACCCATCCGCAGGGGCGTAGGCGTCTCTCTCCCATCTCCGCCAGGTCCTGGGATGGCGGGACTCCGTCGGTCGGATCGCCGATCTGCGGGGGACGTCCGGTCACTCACCCCACGGGGCGTCGTTCTTCCCGTCTGTCTTTTCCGCTCCGTTTTTGCTACCGCCAGCTCACGAAGGTCCTCATCAGAGTAGTCCCCTCGCCCCGACCTAGGGGTCGCGGGGCGTGGTGAAAGTCTCTTTGCCCCTGTCGCGGGGTTTAATCCAGCCGCCTCAATGGCCAGTGACCCAGCCGACTTGACCGGCTCCAGTCCCCTGTCTCCGGGACTCGCGCGGTTGATCCACAGCGCGCCCGGTGACTCAGCAGAGCGCCGTATCACATCCACCGGGGGGTCAGCAGGCTGTATTGGGACGAATGTGGGCATAGGCCACAGATACAAAGTCCCGCAATGAGGGCAACGTGCCATCGTATTCACAGTACCTCCGGGCAGCCCGCATTGTAGGCAGAGCCCGACCACCGTCTCAGTATTGGCCACCCTCACCACCAGCACCCCGCCGGGCACTGAGTAGGGCTGGGTGGAGACCATAGTGCCCACAGTGGAGGAGCAGGCCATTCTTTGTACAGGAGTCACTTCCTGTACAGGTCTCTCCTTCTCTGTGGTTCCTCGCAACTGACTGGTGGAAGTTGCTGGATCCGCCACTCCCTGCTTCGGCTCCTCCCTTCTCTGACAGAGTTGGAACCCGCCCCCAGGGGTTGCAATAATGGGCGGGTCCCACAGGGGAATATCATGCCCCTTAATTAAGGCCGCACCTCTCTCAGTCCTGGTGGGCGCGGTCTGCGTTTTCACGCCAATTTCCTCCCCAGAGCTGGAGTCCTTTCCCGCGGCTAGTTCCCGCCTTCTCCTTGCAGCAGCTTTTTGCGCAAGGTACCCTTCTTTCTTGCAAATCACCTCCACGGCCGGAACTACTTTCTGTAGTGGCGCCGTCTGAATATCAGTCCCTGGGCCCAGTGGGTGCATCCCCACAGGCCATAATTGAACGTCACTCCCCCTGGTAGAAATCAGGGGAGGGTCCCATAAACTCAACGGTTGACTCAGCACAGGGGCTGAATTAGTCACTGTCCATCCCGGCGCAGCCATAGCTTTCGCGCCATGCCCCCCATCAGGGCGGGGCTCTGCTGTTCGCGCCATTCCCGGCCAGCTCTGTGCAAGTCCTGCAGCAGCCATTTTTTCTGCGCCTGGCCCATGCGGTTTCCCTAGCAAGCGGGAACCGCCATTTTGGTTGGTTTTGGCGCCCAAAAAGTCCATTCGTTCGCTCTCCTCACGGGGTTCTCCCCCAATTATGACAATTTCCTCACACTCTTCAAGGGTGGCCCCTCGCTGTCCCAGGCAGGATAAAAACGGGGCAGCCACGGCCTTTGCTCCGCTCCAGAGCAAACTCGTTAAGGACAATTCAGCGACAGTCTGCTCTTCAGTGGGTTGCACGCCACGGGTGCCCTCCCCATCAGCCTCTGTCCGCCATTTTACGTTCTCCGCGCCACGCGGATCCTCCACTCTCTCATAACAGTTGTCGTACATGAGGCTCCACTCTGCGGGGCAGCCACCACACCGGTACAATAAAGATTAGCTCAGATGCACCACCACATGTGTACCTTATCTAGGTGTGACCCAGTGTTGCACTACCTCAGGCTAGGCTCACTCTCTCAGTGTCTGCTGTGACTCCTTCCTCCCAGTCTGTGCTCCCTACGGTGAGTGTCTGGAATGGCTAGGTACTCTGGCTGGCTCTGCCATGCAGTACTTGGGGCGTCTACCTGTCTTGGTCAGCCTAGCGCAGACCCTCTCCAGGACTCCTGACCAAGTTAACAGGCTGTCCCTTCTGGCATCCTACCAACTAGCACTGCCTCAAGGTGACTCGGTCAGCTATAGCCCGCTCCAGACCCCTCACTCCCTTCAGGCCCCTAGGTTGTCCCTGCGAACTGACAATATCCCGTCAGCCCCCTGACTACCCCTAGGTCCGTCCCTTCGCAGCACAAAGTGGCAGCAGACACTCTCCCTGTTTCCAAGTGACCTAGCTAAAACCTGTCCTGTTGACGGATCTGATCTCAGCAGCTCGCCTCCAAATGTAACGGTATTTCTGGCCCGGCCTGACCCACCCAATCTCACATTGGCCCCTGTGGTCTAACCGGACCCCATTACAGTGTGAATATGCCTGATGGTGCACCTGCTGGCTACAGGACTCCTGAGTCTCCCGCATGATGGTGTGTGGGGAGGACCCGTCAGACAGGCAGCTGAGGTAGTGTGCTGAGTCTCACCTAGTTCCAGTGCAGCGCCTCCACCTCACCAGGGTCCCTGCGTCCGCAAAGGGATGATCCTGGCGAGGAACTCCTCCGTGGTGCTCCTCTCTGTACACTCATTCTTGATAGATACACGAGAGGGTTTCTGGCTGAACTCATCTTTATTGACACGGCAGGGCAACTGCCCTCCATAAGGAGTATCTTCAGCCGCTCATCTCGCCAGTGCTCCCTTTTGATAGGTATATCACCTAGATCAGGGATTCACTATTCCCGCAGGAATCACTGTCCTGTGCCAGGTCCCTGGACACAGCCTCCCATGGAGTTACTATAACATAACTGACCCTCTGATAGAACTTGAACTCCTTCCTCAGCTCTGACAAGAGCTGGAACTCCTTTCTCAGCAGAACAACTACTAGACAGCAACTAACTTTGCAACACAGTGCTGTGCCTTATGTAAGCTTCTGAGGCTGACACATCTCTGACATCACTAACCATGGAGTCAGAGCATGTGACCAGTCCCAGCCATACACAGAGCACCCCACCAGGGTGTGAGGGGAAACCTCCATAATTACTGCTGGCATGCCCACACTTACCAGGCCTTACTGCCAACAGGAGAGATGACTGTAGGCATTTTACATGACCGCTACATTTATATATGTATAGTGATGTGTGTGTGTGTATATATGTATAGTGATGTGTGTGTGTGTGTGTGTGTATATATATATATATATATATATATATATATATATATATATATGTATAATGATGTGTGTGTGTGTGTGTATATATATGTATAGTGATGTGTGTGTGTGTGTATATATGTATAGTAATGTGTGTGTGTGTGTGTATATATGTATAGTGATGTGTGTGTGTGTGTGTGTGTTTGTGTATATATATATATATATATATATATATATATATATATATAATGTGTAGTGATGTGTGTGTTTTGTGATTGAATGTGGTGTGGGGGGTGTTGTTTGTGTTGTGATTGATTGTGTGCTTGGCGAGACAAACAAAATTGACATTGAAGCATGCTCAGCAGCAGTCAATGCGCACAACCCCACACACACACACAGAAATAGCCCTGATCCATAACCCCCACTCGTGCTTGCAAAATTATGCAGGACACCCTGTGCTCATGCTTGGAGAGTTGGTGATGTCACCACTCTCGGCGGCAGCGTAGACGCAGCCTAATTTTGCAAGCGCGAGCTGTTGAAACATATTTGTATTTACATTGTATATCGTTTAATAAAGGGGGGGGGGTTCATGTGATTTTGATTACATCAGGCAGGGGGGGCCCGAGAAATTAAATGGATGAAAAGGGGGGCTCGGCATAAAAAGTTTGCTCACCCCTGCGAGTCTATCTGACCTTGCATAGCGAGGCCTGCCCTTTCCTGCATGGAGCAAGTCAGGTGACTACTGCTCCATGCCACTCTCGCTTCCCCCTTGTCCTCCTGCTCTGATTCCCCCCTTCCCGTTCCGATTCCCCCCCTGCTCCGGGTCCCCCCTTCCCGTTCCGATTCCCCCTTGTTGCGAGTGTCTGAGTGTGTGTCTGTGTGTGTGTGAGATCAGGGGGGGAGGGAATGAATGTGAGGAGGACGGATTCAGGGAGTGGGTTTGAGTCAGAGGGGCATAATTGATGGAGGGGGGAGAGTGAGGAGACAGGGGGTGTAATAGAGGAAGTGAGGAAGAGAGGGGTGAGGGGAGAGAGTGAATGAAGAAGAGAGGGGGTAAGAAAGAGATGGGGCTACACCTTGGGACTATCTGCATTAGAGTGGGGTGTGTGGTGTGTGGTGTGTGTGTGTCTGAGTCTGAGTGAGAGAGAGAGTCTGAGTGAGCGAGAGAGAGTCTGAGTGAGCGAGGGATTCTGAAGGGGGGGGTCTGAGAGAGTCTGATGGGGAGAGAGTCTGATGGGGAGAGAGTCTGAGGGGGAGAGAGTCTGAGGGGGAGAGAGTCTGAGGGGGAGAGAGAGAGTCTGAGAGGGAGAGTGAGAGTCTGAGAGGGAGAGTCTGAGAGGGAGAGTGAGAGTCTGAGAGGGAGAGGGAGAGTCTGAGAGGGAGAGGGAGAGTCTGAGAGGGAGAGGGAGAGTCTGAGAGGGAGAGGGAGAGTCTGAGAGGGAGAGGGACAGTCTGAGAGGGAGAGTCTGAGAGGGAGAGGAAGAGTCGGAGAGGGAGAGTGAGAGAGGGAGAGGGAGAGTCTGAGAGGGAGAGTCTGAGAGGGAGAGAGTCTGAGAGGGGGAGAGTCTGAGAGGGGGAGAGTCTGAGAGAGGGAGAGTCTGAGAGGGAGAGTCTGAGAGGGAGAGGGAGAGTCTGAGAGGGAGAGGGAGAGTCTGAGAGGGAGAGGGAGAGTCTGAGAGGGACAGTCTGAGAGGGAGAGTCTGAGAGGGAGAGGAAGAGTCTGAGAGGGAGAGGGAGAGTCTGAGAGGGAGAGGGAGAGTCTGAGAGGGAGAGTGAGAGAGGGAGAGTCTGAGAGGGGGAGAGTTTGAGAGGGGGAGAGTCTGAGAGAGGGAGGGTGTGTGTTTGTGTCTGTCTGTCTGTGAATGAATACAGACACCAACCCACAGTCAGTCAGTCACCCACCCAAGTGTGTCAGTCACCCAAGTGTCAGTCACACACGAGTCAGTCAGTCAAAGTGTCAGTCACCCACCCCGTCAACCACCCCCCCCCCCCCACAACCACTCTCTCTCTCTGTCTAGTTAACATTATGCCCCCCCCTGAAAACATTTCTGCGGACGCCCATGAACCCTGCTCACAAGTCAAGCTACCAATACATAGAAAGGCTTTGCCCACAACAAACATGGCCGTGGAGGGTATCACGTTCAGTGACGTGCAGGGCACGAAGCCATCTTCCCCCTACGGCCGTCTCGCGCTGCGGCGCTTTCATCTTCCAGCCGTCGCCTAGTAACCATGCCTCGCTCCCTGATTGGGCGCAGTGGAACTTCCCGCTTTTTTCAAACTGACGGGGCAGCGGTTGTATGCTTGTGACGCAACTTTGTGTCGCCGCCTGACAGTAAGGAGGCCGAGAAGGGACATTTACCTGTCTGTGTGAGGTAAAGCTCCCCCCTGCCCACCCGGTACCCCAGCCCGTCATGGAGGTGAAGGCGATGCCGCCCCCGGCGGACCCCTCCTCCCCGCCGCCCACCGGGAAGGTGAAGGCCAAGAAGAGGAGCGGGCCTACGCGGAAATCCTCCACCAGCAGCCTGGCCGGGTCAGCCACCCCGGAGGGAGGCAGCTCCAGGAGGTACGGGAGAGGGTGTGAAGTCTCCGCAGTCACGGGCTGGGCATGTGGGGTCCAACGTTATAGTCATGCGGCCTTCCCTCCTCCATAGTATTCTATCTGTACAGATCCCGCGTCCCCCCAATGTCATTACTTCATCTCCTATTTGTACAGCCCCCCCCCACACCTCATGACATCATTCCCTATCTGTACAGATATCCCCCCCGTCATCTCATAACAACCTCCCTCCCATCTCAGTCTGTCCTATCTGTACAGATATATCCTCCCACCCCTTCATCTCAGCCTCTATCTGTACAGATCTACCCCCTCATCTCAGCCTCTATCTGTACAGATCTACCCCCTCCTCATCTCAGCCTCTATCTGTACAGATCTACCCCCTCCTCATCTCAGCCTCTATCTGTACAGATCTACCCCCTCCTCATCTCAGCCTCTATCTGTACAGATCTACCCCCTTCTCATCTCAGCCTCTATCTGTACAGATCTACCCCCTCTTCATCTCAGCCTCTATCTGTACAGATCTACCCCCTCCTCATCTCACCCTCTATCTGTACAGATCTACCCCCTCCTCATATCAGCCTCCATCTGTACAGATCTACCCCCTCCTCATCTCAGCCTCTATCTGTACAGATCTACCCCCTCCTCATCTCAGCCTCTATCTGTACAGATTTACCCCCTCCTCATCTCAGCCTCTATCTGTACAGATCTACCCCCTCCTCATCTCACCCTCTATCTGTACAGACCCCACATTATTCTCTCCTATCTGTACTGATCTGCCTCTTGCATCTCATAACATTTCCTGTTTTGGAATTTTTGCCAATGTTCCCATTAGTTTGAGCTCTAAGATGTAACAATAGTCAATGTTACCTTAGTAATAGCAGAATATACTGTAGCGGCTGAGTTAGGCCGTGCGTATAGTGCCGGCGACGCAAATTCGCCCAAAAACAAAAGCATTGCCGCCGCCGTGTGCGCTTATAGACGGAGCGACGTCGCCAAAACCCGCCGCCGGCAAAATTTGATTTTTCAAGGGCCGTCGTGTCACGTGACAGCCCTTGAACAAATCAAATTGCGGGAATCCCGCGATGCGGCCGACAGACGAAACATAACTTTCGCCGGTGGCGACGGGTGACGTCACCCATCTTTTCGCTGTCGGCGGAACTATAGACAAAGCCTTACACTGGCTGAAGGACTGATTGAAACTGAAAGGTGGCCATTTAGTTAGAGACACAATCGGGATCTAACAGATTTATAACAGGCACACCAAACGATTGCCAGCTTAGGTAAGACTGTAGCATTATACATTGTCACACGCTTCACATATAGGAAAAGGAGGGGACTGTAGTATTGCTGCTTTTATAATGCAGTAACATCTACTGAAATTAATGCGTGGTTAGTTTTGATTTACCTTGCGTCTGACTTACTGAATATGGGCCTAAATATTTGAATGCTTTTAATCTCCTCAAGGCACCCTTAGTAACGCATTTAATTTTCTTAAGGCATAATTTCAAGGTGTCGAGCATTCTGGAATGTGGTTTATCCACAGATGTCAACGTTCAAGAAATAAAGAGATGAGATATGGGGATTCTTGCTCAAAATATAGCATTTTACTGGAAAAGTACTTCTATTTTGTGGCATTTGAGACAGCTGGTGGCTAAAATTCAGGGATACTGGCCCCAAATCCGTGACACTCAGAAAATCATTGAGAACTTTAGACACCACAGATCTATTCTTTTTACATAGTTACATAGTAGATGAGATTGAAAAAAGACATAGGTCCATCAAGTTCAACCTATGCTAAATTTAGACAACAGATACTTTATCCTATATCTATACTTATTGATCCAGGGGAAGGCAAACAAAAAAACACATTAAGGGGAAAAATTAATTCCTTCCTGACTCCAAGAATTGGCAATCGGATTAATCGCTGGATCAACATCCTTCCCATGTATACTTATTTGCAGTGGTCGACAAATCACCAAAAAATCTACTCGCCGAACAAAAAAAATCTACTCGCCACCTAGTACCACACGTGTGCTGCTTGGGCCAATAGGAGCTCGCCACGATGTTAAATCCACTCGCCCAGGGCGTGCAAATGTATAGGTTTGTCGAACACTGCTTATTTGGTATATCCCTGTATACCTTTCCCATCTAAAAAGATGTCCAACCTTTTTTTGAACAAATCTATTGTATCTGCCATCACAGTCTCCATGGGTAATGAATTCCACATTTTAACTGCCCTTACTGTAAAGAACCCTTTCCTTTGTTGCTGGTGAAATTTCCTTTCCTCCAACCTTAAGGGGTGGCCCCGGGTCCTTTGTACTGCCCGTGGGATGAATAGTTCTTTTGAAAGCACCTTGTATTGTCCCAGAATATATTTGTATATAGTTATCATATCCCCTCTTAGACGCCTCTTTTCTAATGTAAATAAATCTAATTTAGCTATCCTCTCCTCATAAGTTAGAATGTCCATCCCCTTTATTAATTTGGTGGCTCTTCTCTGCACTCTCTCTAGTTCCATAATGTCTTTTCTTAGGATTGGTGCCCAAAATTGTACTCCATATTCAAGGTGTGGTCTTACTAGTGCTTTGTAAAGGGGCATACTTATGTTTACTTCCCTACCATCCATTGCCCATTTGATGCAAGATAAGATCTTGTTTGCCTTTGCAGCTACTTCATGCCATTGGGCACTATTGCTAAGCCTGCAGTCTACAAGCACTCCTAAATCCTTTTTTTAGGTGACAGCAATAAAAAACGTATTGCTTTATCTGCTTGTCAAAACTTGTCACCTCCTCATCCTTGCTGTGTGTCTATTTGCAGATTGTCCTGTTGCTTACTGCTGTATGTTATGGAGACAGGTTTTCTGTCTGTGTCCTTCCCACTTCTCTTCCCTCCCCCCCACACACACTCAACCTTAGCAAATTGTATAAAATACAGAAGCATTTACAATGCATCTGATCTCATGTGCAGAATTAGAGAGGGTTGGGGTTCCTTACAATGCATCAAGCTCAGACACGCTATTAGAAAGGGTTGGGGTTTCTTACACTACATTTGAAGTAGTCTTGGGAAGTGTTGCTTTTTTTTCTTAAAAAGTAACCGCCAAAGAGGGCGAACCAGCAGCGTGACATCATGGCCCGCCCCCCCATTGCGATCCTGTCTCTTGCAGCTCGAGCACAGACCGCAGATATTTCAACTTGCACCCATGCACCCGCCACCTGACGCGCGTGCAGGAGCTGACACTGGGGCCGTAGCCGAAGACTGTACATATTAGGCTGCGCTTATGGCGACGTCGCGTCAAAACAAATGCATTGTCACTGGCGCTTATAATGGTAGCGACAGCGCTACCATAAGGCTAAGGCCCCACTGCACGCGCCCGCACGCCCGCCTTGCTTGCCGGCGGCGCGTGCAATTAACTGCACCGCGATCTGTGGTCTGCAGTGATTTTTTTCCGGCGCGGGGGTGTGTGGCCAAAACGGGTGGGGGGGGGGGCGCGGCCATGACATGAGGGGGCGGGACCATCCCTCAGCACAGCGCTGCAGCCCCTCAGCAACCCCATAGCAGCTCCACAGCAGCTCCACAGCAGCCCCTCAGCAGCTCCACAGCAGCCCCTCAGCAGCTCCACAGCAGCTCCACAGCAGCTCCACAGCAGCTCCACAGCAGCTCCACAGCAGCTCCACAGCAGCTCCACAGCAGCCCCACAGCAGCTCTACAGCAGCCCCTCAGCAGCTCCACAGCAGCTCCACAGCAGCCCCTCAGCAGCCCCTCAGCAGCCCCTCAGCAGCCCCTCAGCAGCTCCACAGCAGCCCCTCAGCAGCCCCTCAGCAGCTCCACAGCAGCCCCTGCAATTGACCGCTCCCTGCGGTCTGTAGGGAGAGGGAGCTGGGGGCGGAGGGGGCGTGGTTTGAGCGGAGGGCTCTTGTGCTGTCCCCCCCGAACCTGTCAGTCCCTCTCCCCCCTCTTGGTCCCTCTCCCCCCCTCCCGGAGCCCCCCTCCTCTTCCCCCTCCCGGAGCAGGGGCAGCATGCGAAACGGGCACCAGAGGAGGGGGGGGGGGGGCGCTATGCACGGCTGCACAGACAGGGTAGCCGCCTCCCTCCCCGTAGCCGCCTCCCTTCCCTCATTGGCTGACTGCTGCACCACGTGACGCGTCAGCGCTTCTGATCACCAGAAGCTTGCAGCATCGGCCGGCTGACGCGTCACAGGACGCAGTCAGCCACGTCTGAAGGAGCCAGCGGGGACCTCCAGACTGGAGGAAAGGAGCTGGTGGCTCGCTGCAGCGCGCGCCGCCGGACGCAGCGGACCAAAGCCTTAGGCCTTGCCCCCGCTGCCTGCTACAGCGTCCGCTGTGGCGGACGCTGCGCTCACTAGAGCCCTCTCCGCAATGGTGCCGGGCCCGCTGCGAGGGGGGGCCGCAGCACTCGCGCGAGAGCTACTCCTGCTCTCAATAGAATTGAGAGCAGGAACTCGCGTCGAGCGGCTAGGCACGCCCCCCGGCGGTTCAGCCAATGAGGGCGAACCTGCCGGGTGACGTCATGGCCGCGCCCCGTCACTCCTCCGCCACGCCCCCCCCCCCCCGGTCTCTGCTCCTGCAGTGAGCTGCAGACCGGGGAATCGCCGGAACGCGCAGCCAAAAGCGCGGGCGCGCATTACAGCACCGTGACCGGGGCCTTAGCCTCATTCTGGTTGTCAGTGGAATTTGATTTTTGGAGAGACGGTCTCCACATGTGACTGGCTATAAGCCAATCCTAGAGCTTCTCCGCCCATCTGCCTTCCCTCTTGCTGACGTCGCTGGCTGCAAGGCCAGAATCTCCAGAATCTGAAATACAACAATGGCGACGGCTTGACGTCATCTGTCACATCGCACGCAGTATAAGCACAGCCTTACCGCGCTCCTTCCTTTATGTAGTATGCTGCACGGTAAAAGGATTGGCCTTACATATGTAGCCAAGTGCCCCTGGCTAGAGCCTTCTACTGGCCTCAACACTATAAGTCCTGATAGGAACAGGCAGCGTTGGGGTTAATCTCCTGCGCAGGGCCTAGCCTGCAGTTGCAGCCTGGATGAGTACTATGTTGCCGTATTCAGGGGCAGGCCTAAACTGGCAGTTGGAGTGTCATACCTGGGAAGGTACTGACTGGGTCACATGTATATGTGGGGATGCCTGCCAGTACCTCAACCTGCCCTGTTATGGGGCGGGGTTAAAAGCCCCCCTCCTCCCGGGTTTAAAAAACAAGTAAATTGAGTATGGTTTCTTATGTGACAGTGTAATACCCTTTTCCCTACCAGAGGGTCAAATAAATTGGAGGGCCTCAAGCTCCTGGGGTCTTCTCCAGGGCTGGACGACGATCATGCTGTTTATACAATAAACCTGCTTTTGGATTAACTATAGTGTGTGGTTATTGGAGAGGAATATTGCCTGTGGGGACCATCCTGCAACCAGCAGGATCCTCATGGGAGGGAGGCGCTGCACAGTAAGAGCCAGGAGACAGCCTGGCCTATTGCTGCTCCCAAACTTCAACTGCGGAGCCACTCAGACCTCCTGAACCAGTAGGTGAGCTACAGTACCCAGGGGAAACACCCATGTAGTGGCCAGATCTTCCGTGGCAGGGGGGAACAGGTGCTACACATACATGGAAAACAAAAGAAGATCTCCTGCACTCCTACCAAATGAGGCAAAAATATACTAGTGACATGTTGACATTTAGAACCTAAGTCTGTATAACAAGTCATTTGATTACATCTTTTGATCAAAACATGATTCAAGCCTGCCAACGGTGTCAAGGTACACTGTTTAGCAGGGACCGTCACTGAATATGTAATTTCTTATTGTCCTGTGGAGAAAACTTTGTGAAATATGTGAAAGTGCCCTGAAAGGGTTAAATAAATGAAGCATATACTTTTGTGATGTACTGCAATTAAAAGCTCTCCAAAGCCACTGTCCGAGTTCCCTTATTATAAAGGTGTACTGTGGTTGCACAAATGCCCTACAGGTGGCAGGCTTGAATCATGTTTTGATAAAAAGATGCAACCAAAGAACTCCTGTGTCACACAGACTTGGGTTCTAAATGTAAACATGTCACTAGTATATTTTAGCCCAAATAGGCAGTAGGAGCGCAGGAATTGTTCTTTTGTCTCCCAAATCAGACAAAATATATATTTCCATTCTCTAAGGGTAACTTAATTTTTGTTTCCTGTGTAAAAGTAATGTTTTAATATCGCATAATCCTGGGAAATTAAATTAATTTGATACTTGTACTTTTTACCTGTTTGGTGACATAATTATCTTTTACCAAAGGACAAATGATGGCGGTAGTTTATCTGTAGATACATGGGTTTACAAGCGGTTTGATCGCTGGAATAAGAGATTAAGCTACACACATTGTTACCCATTTTTTTAATAACTTAAAAAAATATATATATGTAACCTCCCTCCTAAAGGGTTGCTAGCAATACTAGTGCATGCTGGGCTGCACCCTGGCTGCTATGGGGATCCATACGTCACACAGGGGTATTTAAGGAGGGACTGTTCTGGACCTCAAGGAACCTAACATTCCAGAAGAGCGGAGCCTCGGGGAGTGTAGATAAGTAATGTTAGTAAAGTACAGGCATACCCCGCATTAACGTACGCAATGGGACCGGAGCATGTATGTAAAGCGAAAATGTACTTAAAGTGAAGCACTACCTTTTTCCACTTATCGATGCATGTACTGTACTGCAATCGTCATATACGTGCATAACTGATGTAAATAACACATGTGTAACAGGCTCTATAGTCTCCTCACTTGCGCACAGTTTCGGTACAGGTAGGGAGCCGGTATTGCTGTTCAGGACGTGCTGACAGGCGCATGCGAGAGCTGCTGTTTGCCTATTGGGCGATGTCCTTACTCGCGAGTGTACTTAAAGTGAGTGTCCTTAAACCGGGGTATGCCTGTAATAGTGTAGACCAGGCGCGCCCCCCCCCTCTGTGTATTATGTTGTAGATGGGCAAAGTACCCCTTAAGTAAGCAGCCCCTAAAGACGGAATGGAGTCCTGTACAATTTAGTAAAAGGAATACGACATGCCATAGAGCGGTCTAGGACATTTGGCCATGGCTGTTTCGCCATGACCAAATGTCCGCCAGTGCTTCATCATGAGACTCTCCACCACCGCCCATTTCGCCGCTAATGTAAATGCATTGCCCTAAAAACCCCTCCCTAACTGCTAAAACCCTTAAATTAACCCCCTACCCATATCACTAAAACCCCTTAAATTAACCCCCTACCCATATCACTAAAACCCCTTAAATTAACCCTCTACCCATATCACTAAAACCCCTTAAATTAACCGTACTCTGACCAGTAATACAACTTGACTTGTAATCGTGTGGCGGAAGGTTCTACTGCGATGAAGTAGCGGCGGCCATCTGGTCGCTTTGAAAGGGGCGCGACCACATGTCTTATTCCGCCATAGAGGGCCTCGGGAAAGAGGGCTCTGTAGTGCCTGGTGATCAGCTCTAACTGCGGTTCAGAGTCTGTGTGGCAGTTTCTGAAAACAGACAGCAAGGTACTGGGTCGAGCAATAGGAGACCCATCAGGATTTCCCTAAGGTACCCCCCCGAATAGTCGGATCGTTACTTAGTGTTCCGGAAAGACATGGGTGCCGGATCCCATGGCTACCTAAGCAAGTAAGTTGGTGTTCCTCCAATCGGGTGTTAAAAGTGGGCACTGATGGAAGAGAAGTGTTCGTGTATGTCTTTGAATAAAAACCATGTACAACGTGTCAAGCTATATATGAGCGGTCCCCGTGTTTGGGGACACGAATAAATGACAGTTGTACTATAAAAGTTCCTGGCGCCCATAATTATACAACCTTGCTATTGCCCAGCCCCGTGAATGTTCGCTCCCTGAGTCATGGTAAGCCATGAAGAGAAGCAATATACAAATCTGCAGTGCATTGGAAATTAATATGATATAACATGCAGTGAAACATCACTGACAAAGCAGCAATCTCTCCTGAAAAATTGATATTTTACACAACTTTCTTGTCTACCTCTTTCTGTGATTTACAATGTAACAATTATCTAGAACAGGGCAGCGCAATCCTCTTCTTTTTTTTTTTTTTTTCCCCTGTGCCCTTTGCCGCCTGTATCTCCCCCTCCCCCTTTCTCTGCACGCCCTCCCCTCTTACCTCGGCCCATGGTGACGCGTCTCTAGAAGTAGTATGAGCTAAGCTAAGTGCAGTTTAGAGGCCTTCACTGCTTCCCCGGCACATAATTTAAGTGCCTTCGGGAAGCGGGCGGGGCCTCTGTAAACCTTGCACCCCCCCCTCCCCAGTTTGCGCAGCACAGATACTTCTAAAGGCCACGTCCATAGCAAAGGAAGCCGCGCTGAGCCGTGCGGACGCTCCGCGCTGAGCCCCGGCATCCTCAATGAGGATGTCTTTAGAGGGGGCTCACGCGAGCGTCCGCAGGCGTGCTGAGGAGTTGGATTTTTCAGCCGACAGCCAAGCTGTTTTTCAGCGCACTGTCGGCTGAAAACATCCAATCGGCGCGAAGCAGCATCACGTTGACGTCGTTGCGTCGCGGGCGAATGGCCCAGCGACGTCACTGCGCCGCCTCCCGATCGTGCCCGCTGGCTCGCCTGCATCAAGCCTCAGCGTCAGTAAAGGTAAGTATCTCAGGAGCTTGGAATAGCGTGATTCAAGTTCCAATTAAGATAAATATAATTGATACAAAAATTGCTTCTTTTAAAGGAGCTTTGCCTTAAAAAAAAATGACAAACAATTTTTGCCCTGTGCGTGAGAAGCAAAGGGTTCCTGGAGCTGAACCCCAGAGGGCGGGACCCCCAGAGAGCCTTACATTGGAAGGTGATGCCGGTATCTCGCTTCTGTTTAATTTCTCACGGCATGCGTACCAATAGGAAGTCGCAAGGGATAACATCGCAGTTTCCTACTGGCCCGCAGGATATTTTCTGTGCCCAGCTGGAGCTGCTACTGGCAGCCCATTCAAATGCAAATATCTCGGGAAGCAGTGGGTACCCAAAGCTGCCATCAACACCGGAAATCTCTGGAGACACCCTACCTCCCAAGAGGTAAAGCCTTTGGGTGCCGAAGGGGCAGCAGCATCGGGGTACCACAGCCCATCGGATCATCGCGAGTACGTAATCGTGGCATCATATGAAACAGAACTGGAGTCGTCCTCTTGCATTCCCCTGGGCGCCAGATTGCGCCCGGAGTGCAGAAGCCATCTCACGTGGGAAAAGGGCACTAAAACGCCATGCCACAGCAACACGGGGCCCCAAGAGTGCTAGACCCTGTGATGTAGCGGCTACATCTTGGGGCACCCGATGGGTTAAAAATTGAAATATTACCCTAATTAGATGGTATGTAAGAATAGAGACGTGAAGTTGAGGTAAATCGAAGTTTTATTTTTCATTTGTTTTAGTGCCCTGTGTATATAATTTTTCATGCATGATTTGTATATTCTTTAAAGATTGGTGTGCATATGTTTTTTTTTTTTGTTTACTTCGCATAAACGGTCTCACTCAGTACACCTTATTTCTCAAAGTAACTTGGTGCATTGATAAAAAAAGACCTTTTAATATAATTACCTGAGGTGGAAAATAAAGAGCTCTTTACATGCAACAGGCTGCAACTTGGCAAGAATGCTTAATGTGTTTCATTGCTGCAAAAAAATATGCTAGGAATGGTATATATGTTCACACAAAGCTTTTTAGGCTGGCGAAAGCCACCTTTTCTCAGGGTAGTTTGAGCCAGGAATACCTGCTGGAAACCTATTTTTTTCCCTCCAATCTTTTTTTCTTCAGTTCAACGTAATTCTATGCCTTGTCTGCTCTGAATTAAGCAATGCCAATCGTGTGTCATAAAGTAGTCGCCTGCAAATGGGGTATTACATTTGTTTTCTGGTGTCTTTTCTTAAACTGTTTTAGGGATTCCCCTGTAAAAGGGACTTGTGCTTGTTTCGTTGTTTCTTTTCATGGCACTTGCAGTGGATACATTATACCACTGGAGGGTGCATGTTGACAAGTAAAGTCATTTTTTTGTAATAAGATGCCAATGTTTTTCTATCTCTCGTTTATGTCTCTATCATTTCTGGTATGAGAAGTGTGTGTGTGTGTGGACTGTAACAATAGGGTAACGCAGAAGAATGAGTAAGGTTCCCCCATTTTAAGCAGCTACATGTTCATTTGTAAACTTTAGCTTTCTCTGGCATTTAATTTGGATTCATCTCTTGGAACAATTCCTTGTAATTGGATATTTCTGAGACACTATTTTCACCTGAATACTTGTTATTTATTGAAAGTTATGCACTTGCATATGTTTAATACAATCTAGTATATGATTAGCTACGATTGTTTATCACTTTAAAATCTATAGGGTCGTTCACACTTTGCACACTGGAACTTCTGTACACACATTGCTATTTGTGACAGGAATTTTCGCTCTGATTCTGTTTTCTTAGTCACATTTTTACCCACTATAACTTATTTAATGTGTGGTCGGAACCTATCCCAGCTTCACATTACAAAGCCAGTATAACCAGCCTCACAGCGATGAGACCCAAAAGCTCTCGCAGAGGGGGTTTACTGGCCATGTCATTCTCTAACCCAGGCAGTGCAATACAGCCGGCATATGTTTCTAGGGATCTATGTTAAAATGATTAAGAAGCAAAAGGTGACCGTGTGCTCATTTGCAGTCATTATCCAACGTGCACATGCGCTACAGGGAGAGCAGCGCTTCATAGTACAAAAGTTTGTATTTCTAGTGCGACACCAGGTCGCGGAGAAACGCGGAAGCTAGTGCGTTCTACTATGGACGCCGCCTAAGGCCTGGGACATAGTCCCACACACCCCGCTGAGCCGTGCTGATCAGATGAACTTACCCCCTTCATCTGTGATCAGCGCGGCTTTAGCAGCTGCTTCCGCATGCGTGCGGAGGCTGAGAAATTCTGAGCAGACAGGCAAGTTTAAAATTTGCCGCTCAGGGGAGCGGAGGAGCGGTCACGGGACCGCTCACATCCAATGGGAGCAAGGAACTAGCCCTGCCACGCCTCCGCCCCGCCCCCCAAGCGCGCTCATTGCCTCGCCTGCCAGGACACAAAAAAGGGCGAGGCGGAGCAGGAGCACAGCTCGGCGCGGCCCGAGGCCTAAGAGATAATGGTGAAAAGCGGGGCTGCAGACGTGTGTGTGTGTGTGTGTGTGTGTGTTAAACCGACTTCATCTTGCCACCTTCTATGATTTGTCATTTTCAATATGCTGAGGTAAAGTGGCATTAGTTCCTCTGGTTACTCTAGTGCCTTTTCTTTTATTAACCTTCTTATTACATTTTCCAGTATTTTTAAATATTGAGTTATGGAGAAATATTACATACAATCATGGGCTAATCTTAAAGATATCTATTGGGAAATGACTCTAACAACGGGTCTTTTTTATTTCTGTTGTTGCTCCAATTGTGAATGAGTGTTCTTTCCCTCTGATCATTATCACAACATGCTGGTTTCTTTTGGGGCTAATAACAAAGTTGGATTTCTTGCCAAAATTCATGGTTATTTTCAATATTCTATAAAGCACGCGCAGGGTTTACCTGCCACTTTATTGTACTTCCAAATTGTAATTCAGATCTCCTTGGTTATACCGTAGAGATGTCTCGGGACATTCCTGACATTATTTTGTTTGTGACCGTGAATTATACAAAAGATGTGCGTTTTTAAGTGTCGAGAGTCTCCCTCAAATGTCAGAAGAGAGCTTCAACTTGCTCCCCTGGCATTGCAGGTCACAGAATATGCACCTTTCAAACTGCATCTTTCAGGCATAAAAATGGCTTCCCCAGCAGTGGGTCATGGACACACGTACTACATGTATTTTTTCCATTATTGAAAATAAAATGCACTTCCATTACTATTTATACTGTTCTAGTCTTCATTTTTGGGTTCACCTTGGTATATCCTGTTTTTCCTCTTCAAGTGCTGATCTGCTTGGATTGCACAAATCCGATGTAGATGCTCAGTAATGTCACTCGGGTGCCTTCTCACATTTACCTGACTAAGGCCGCTCTTATAGGGCCGGCAAAGGCGACGTTGCCCGAAAACAAATACTTTGCCGCCGTCGCGAAAACCTGAAGCCGGCAAAATGTGTTTTTTCAAGGGCAGTCGCGTCACGTGACGGCCCTTGAACAAATCAAATTGCCGGAATCCCGCGACCCCCGCCGCCCGGCGAAACATAACTTTCGCTGGTGGCGACGGGTGATGTCACCCGCCGTGTCAGTCACCAACGATGGCACTATAGGCACGGCCTAAGGCGGCAGGAGCGCCCGAAACGTTCCTCTACTCTCTTATACAAAATAGAATAAATGTAAAAAAATTGAAATAAACTGGTAGTTTGCCTGTGTCCGTAGCCCAGGTGAAAGGTAGCGGAGTTGTGGTGAAGTTTGGCACCCTTTTGTGGATCTAGGTCTGTTGCTTTCTTTGATATGACTGCACGCGTAAAGGTAATCGGTCAGACGGCACCTTTAATATATTTTAAAAGGAAGCGGTCATTGTCGGTATGCTCGGGTTCTCCTAATTTGGATCTTTTCACCATCGCCACCACAAATTAATTTAGTTGGTGAAAGACCAATGTTTGTTTCTTATTTTCCTTTCAGTAAGGCTGCCATTCTAGTTCTGACATATTACAAGTTGCATCCCACAATGCCTTGCTGCTGCATTCTTACCATAGCCGTTGCAGAGTGGTATAGCTTGTTTAAAGGGGCAGTGCAACTTGGCTAATAATCGCATACTTTTACTGCTTTCGTTTCTTTGGGAAGTCGGCTTTTCGTAACAATTTTTTTCTCTTGTTTTCCTGTAAATGACAATGCTCATCTATCCTTTCACTCTCCTGCACAGCAGAGACTAAGCCTTGCTCAACACATGGTGACATCATACAGGGAGTTTAGAATGGACTAAAACAAATCTAATCGTACTCATGCCTATTTTGGTTAGTGTGAGAACAACCAGTGCCAGACAACCAGATTAAACGTGATGGCAATTGATTTATTTTAGTTGAGGCTGCACCCAGAACAAGAGGGCCTAGAATTCGCCATTTTGAAGTTTCTAGTTCCTATTGCAAAGTGCAATTACTATATTGTTCCTCCTGCCTGTTTTCTCAGCCAGTGGCAGATTCTTCCTTAAACTGCGGCCCCGCTGGCACTGACCGCGCTCATGCTTGAGCGGTGACGTCACCAGCTCTCCAAGCATGAGTGCCGGGTTTTCTGGCTATTTCGCAAATGCGTGCGGGGGGGCGTTGCAGGAAAGTTGAGCGCGCTTGAAAGTTACATTTTTTTTTCTTTACTCAAGCGCCAAGCTTCAGTGTGCGTGCCCGCTCGCGGGGACTTACACATATACATTTATGTAAGTAAAAGCGGCAAGCACAGCGCTGTCAGTGCCAGCAGGGCCGCAGCCTAAGTCACTAGAAAATCATAAGAGTAATATGGTTGGTTAGGTTAGTAGGGATGGATATGGAATTGCTGCTGAGGGGAGAGTTCAAGGGAGTTGACATTATGTAATTTCCAGGGTATTTTTTTATTTTTCAGTCATTTACTGGACGTCACAAAAACGTATGTATCAATGTACTTCTTTTCTCCCCAACCCCCCCACATATGTCCTTTAAAACATTTGCCGATGCTTTTTGTAATGTGCTATGGAACCTGTCTTCATGTGCTCTGGCCCAACACGCTCAGTCATGCATCGTAGAACCGGTTAGACACACATGCCTTCTGACATGCTTTAATAGCATATGGAGTTACAGGGAGGTCATTGCAGGCCTTACAAGCATTGACACCTTTCCCCCCATAGATTTTGGCCGACATTTGAGGCCCTGGGACATTCCACCCACCTGTTATCTGTACCTGGTTCCCTGAAAGCTGCAGCAGTCCGACCAGGGGGGCAGTCAGAGTATTAACCATTTTGCTGCCAGACGGCCTAGCCATGTACTTGCAAAGTGGAGGCTTGCATTTTATCACAGTTGGAGCTTTTAATCTTGTGGACTTTTGTCTGTACATAATCATTCTCCTGACCTTGTTTTACTTTGGCCTGTTTTTTTTAATGTACATGGACTTCATGATGGCCCTTTAGTATGTTCTCTGCAGGAATGTCCATGGTGCCAAAGTACCATGGTTGTTCTCTGGCCAAACTCATGTGATCAGTATAGCAATCTCGTGACCTATCACCCCATCATGTCAGGAATGGAAAAGGAAGTCCTCTTTCACTCCAATTGATACCTGCGTAATCGTCTGCAATGTTTCCAAAGACTATTCTGCGCTGCAGATGGAATAGGAGCAAGTGCGTCAGAACCAAGGTTATGGCTTTCAATGAAGAATGGAATCCCATTATATGTGAATGCGTAATAAGGTGGGAAACTGTATTACTGTGTTGCTGCCAATCTGAAACGGAGAAAGGCTTTTAATTTTGGAAAATTATGTACACTTTATTACTGCTTCAAATGTATCACTTCAAAGAAAGCGCTAAATAGCTCTGGTAGTAACTTGGACCATGTCCGGTAACAACATGCTGACGTTCACCATTTAGCCCAGACACCTCACCACCAGCGACATTACCAGAGCTGCTCTGCACCAAGCAGAGGTTGGTGCAAATAACTGAGACCCTTTCATTAACAATCTTTTCTTCGCATTTGGAGTAACATTTCACTGCTAGGCCACTTCTTTTGCAATAGAACGATAAAAGTACAATTGTTGCTTTTGGGCAGTCAACATCCGATATATGGAAAATATATTTTGATACAACCTCCCCCATTCTTCTCCTCTTCTTGGTGTGTTGCTCAGTGCAAAAGTCTCGTTGGACTCTCAGAAACAGTGTGTGCCTGCCAGTGAAGTTCTGACTACCTTGTATAACGAAGTTCCATATTGTATTCGGAATCACTGAATAAGTATGTATATCCTTAAACACATTTTAGTGAATTCTGATCCCACTCTTTTGGTGATGAATTGTGGTTTCCTGCAGATTTCTATTTGGGATATTCCCGAACTCCTGTTTACAGTACATACGTGTATACAAATATAGCTTATGAGTCCATCTATATCTATGTACCGGTATATAATAAACACATGAGTACTTGTGCAACAAATGAGGCTAGCAGGGCTACATTCTGGACTGCCTTTTTCCTGTTTTACAGCTGTCAGGTTTTTAAGGATTTGAACAGCTGTTCTGTCCCTTAAACATGTCCAGTTCTTAGGCACTTAATCAGCGTTGTCTGCTGGTCTATGTTGTAGGAAGGCTCTAGCCACATTTTCTATGAATGACTCCATTGCTTGCAAAGCATTTCAGAAAAATGAGAAGGCACATTTACCGTAGCACTTCAAACCAAAATGAAGCTGTCCGATCTTAGGGATAGGGACGCGTGCCTGACACATTCTGTGCAGAATTATTATAGCACTACATGTATCATTCAGGAATTTGGGACTTCTAGATGAGCGCAGTGTTCGCAGACACTTATAATTCTGTATTTCAATACTTTTATGTTTGCATAATGCAGGGATGGAAATATCCCTAGCGCCTAATATTCTGGTTCTGGCGCCCGTACTGCATGCAGTAACTACTGAGCTTTCGTCACCTCTGAGACAACAGTGCACCGTCCATGGTGGGTACTGATGGGTCAGTCCATGCTGCTTGGGAGAGTGTGGGAGGGGGGGGGGGAGAGATCAGGTAGCAGGGGAGGGGAGACGGAGACTCGCAGCTCCTGACTTGGGGGGAGGCGTTCTGACTGTAGCAGGGGGAGCGTGTGTAACAGATACACAGAGCCACCAACAGCTTTAATTATTATAACAGCCCCCCCCCCCCATTTAAATATTTAGTTTTTTTTTGTTAATCGTTAAACCATTTTCTTTTTTTCTTGCTAGTTGATGTACTGTTTGTACCTGCAGAGAAGCTGCCGCATCCGTTATGGTTCAATGTTCCTCTAGGGTACGAAAAAGGCCATAAACCTATTCAAGTCTTGTTTTATTTGGCAAACAGTGGAAGGAAAACTTTCGTGGGATGTTTGTGATATGTCTGCTCAGTATTTTTGGTGCAATGGAGAGCAAATTAAAATACAACCTGTTACTCAAAATATAGGGGCTTCTGAAAAGGACCATTAATATGTTCACACATCAGTGATACAGAAGTTGCATTTTTTTATATAGCTATATGTAATTGTCATTTCACAGTACAGCGTATCACTGCAGAGCTGAATATTGGTTTCATTTGTAAATGATTTACTTTTGATTACTGTTTTATGCTTTATTTTTGGTGATCAGTGAGTCGAGTCGAAGGTTGTCATTTTCCAAGTCCTCAATACACAGTGAATGAGCTGACGTCCCAGTTTTGGAGATGTTAGCCACATTTATTTGAATAGAGCATGCTAGAAAGCAGCTTGATGGTACATTAACTATGTCTGTCATTCCATGGACAAATAGGTTGCACAGCTTTGAGTTATTGTCGGGTCTTATGGTAAATGTCTGATCCCAACCTTTTTTTTTGCACGTGAAGAAGAAATGGACCCACATTTACACTTTCTAACATGCCTTTTTTTCCACAAAATAAAAAGCAGAGTATTTCCATGTGTTTGCAGTTAACTGCTCTAAACATTACTGGAGCCGCTTTAACACAATAGGGACTTCTCTGTGGGGGGTGGGAGAATTTCCAGGGGGGGGCGTGGCGGCTACAGAGGTCCCGTGCTCTCCCCCAAGGCACTTAAATGAAGTGCCGGGTGGACCGCACGAGGTCTCTGCAGCTTCTCCTACCTGATCTTTGGCAACACGTCGCCATGGTAACCGGCGTCACATGACGCCGGACCCTTCCGGGGGGGGGGGGGGGTGAGAAGGCAGGTGAGCGCAGGATCAAAACTTTGCGCACCCTGCTCTAGATATTTGCAAAGCACTTTCGTGATTAATTACCTTCTGTCCACAGGTGCGGGGGGGAAATACTCAGGGTGATTGTTGAAAGCTGCATGAAAACCTTGTCGCCCGTGTGACACTTGTGGTCATACGGATAACAAAGCCTGGCACGGTTTAATTAATATGGAATAGAGTAAGCATTAAATGAAAGTCTGCCAAGTGAAAGGCGGCACACTGATAAAGGTGTTTTTTTAAACTGTTAATGGACTTTTGCTTTAGGACTCGTTGGTCTTCGGGCAGAAGCTGCCGACCGAAACTAGCCTCTAATCGCCAACATTAGTGGTGAAAGCTATACCGCATTTCTTCATGACATGGCAAGAAACCACCCCCCTTAATGCCAGGAGAGTGCGTACAGTGCTGCGTTACAGTCTAGTGGTTCTGCAGTTACTGGGTCTTAATAAGTACCTTTAAGAACTCCACAGTTATTGCAATCTTTAATTAGTCCCTTAAATATATCTCCATTTTTTTTCCCCCTCCAAAACAAATAGTTGGCGTAACAGTATTTAAAAAGGAAAGGTAATTATGGAGCCTGGTCATGGGCTGATGTGTAATGAAGACGGGCAAAAGAATGGTCAGGGTGTGCTATTACTTGCACATGACGTGGTTAATTTCTGTGAAGGTACATGTAAGCTGAAAGTGACGTTTTGTACCCGTAGCCCAAATAATTTGTGATGCTGATGAAGGGAAAGTAAACAACTATTAAAAAAAAAAAAATATATATATATATATATATATATATATATATATATATATATATATATAGAAAAACAACATTACCATTCTCTCGTCCGGTAAAGAAAGACTGCACTCGGTTCAGTAATCATGAAAAACTGTATTGGGCATCTGAATAAAAAAGATAAGTCACCCAATCCGACGTTTCGGTCCTGGAATAGGACCTTTCTCAAGGGGGTGCTATATACATATATATATATATATATGTGTACAACTGTATGCTCATCTGCTCATCTGCATGTCTTAGGCAGGTCTGCAACCCCGCCTTTCACCATTATCACCCAGCACACAGCACTTCCACTGCAGCAAGGGATTCTGGGAAATGACATGCAAATGAGCACACCGTAACACTTTTTGCTTCAAAAACCATTTTTAACATGGTTCCCTATATATATTTAAACTTTGAGTTTTAAAGCATCTATTGATTTTTCTATAGCAGGTTTTAGCACACCACCCATGCAGAGCAAGATTTTTTCAACACTTTGATAATTTGTTGCCAGTATTCCCAGCAGTTTGAGCTGCAAACTAACAATATATACCATTACTTTAGTAATGTAAGGATACATTGTAGCTGCTGAGTTACACGGACTGAAGCGGCCATTATGTTAGACTCACAATCAGGATTTTTACAGATTTATAACAGGAGGACCAAATGATTGCCGGTTTAGGTAAGAATGTCGTAGTATACATTGTCCCATGCTATACATATACATGTAGGAAAAAAGGGGGAAATTTAGTATTGCTGCTTTAATACAGAAGTTATAGAGGCTTTATCCTTTACTAATTACACAGTTAACACAAAGCAGGTTTGGCTTTGGTACACAACCCTCGCCCAGATTGGCATCTGTAAGTGTTTGATATGGGGTTCGATATGCAGTTAGTCACCCTTTCATGGTCTTGGAGTAAACCTACTTCTGACTCGTAAGCAACTGTAACAAATCTGTTCTATATTTAAAAAGAATATTTCTATAACCAGGATCTGCTTTAAATTAAAAGGCATTTGAAATACGTTTATCCTGTTAGGCTAAATAAAAGACAATTTCCATGCTTTCATGTTAGAAATGCAATACACCCTTTTTGGTGGAGTACAGAATTACAAGTTTACTTTTATGATGTAGTGTAGGGGCGGCCAACTCCAGTCCTTAAGGGCCACAAACAGGTCAGGTTTCCAGGATATCCCTGCTTCAGCACAGGTGGCTTGTCAGTCTGAGCCACCTGTGGTGAATCAGGGATATCCTTTAAAACCTGACTTGTTGGTGGCCCTCTAGGTCTGGAGTTTGCCGCTCCTGATGTAGTGAGTCATGAGATAAGGCCTCGGTCCCGCTGCGCTCGTTGGCGCGGGCGGCTATGTCGCGAGTTCCCCACCAGCAGGGGAATCCTCGCGAGCCGGTCCCGGACCCCCCTGGCGGCACAGCTGACTACACGCTGTGGCGCGTCAGCCGCTATGAGACACAAGAGAATGGTGTTTCCTAGCGTTGACGCGTCACGTGGTGTGGCTGTGAGCCAATGGGGAGGGGAGGCTTCGGGAGGAGGAGAGGCTTCGGGGAGTGGGGAGGAGTGTGGAGTGAAAGCAGGTGACTGCCTGTCTGTGTGTATGCCTGAGTGCGTGAGTGCCTGCCTGCCTGTGTGTGTGTGTGTGTATGTGTGTGTGTGTAGCAGCTCCAGCCCGAGTCCGTGGAGGGAGGGGGGGAGAGTAGCAGCTCCCTCCTGCAGTCCGTGGAGGGAGGGGGGGGAGAGTAGCGGGTCCCTCCTGCAGCCCGTGGAGGGAGGGGGGGGGGAGAGTAGCGGGTCCCTCCTGCAGCCCGTGGAGGAAGGGGGGGGAGAGTAGCGGGTCCCTCCTGCAGCCCGTGGAGAGAGGGGGGGGAGAGTAGCGGGTCCCTCCTGCAGCCCGTGGAGGGAGGGGGGGGGGGAGAGTAGCGGGTCCCTCCTGCAGCCCGTGGAGGGAGGGGGGGGAGAGTAGCGGGTCCCTCCTGCAGCCCGTGGAGGGAGGGGGGGGAGAGTAGCAGCTCCCTCCTGCAGTCCGTGGAGGGAGGGGGGGAGAGTAGCGGGTCCCTCCGCTCAAGCCACGCCCCCCCTCCCTGTCAAACCTCCGGCTCCGGCTCCCGCTCCCTACAGACCGCATATCGCGGTCTGTGTATCTCATCGCACCGCCTGTCAGCAGTGCGGGTGCACTGACTCTGGGAGCGGGGCCTTAGCCCTAGGCCGCACTTATAGTGCCGGCGATGCGACGTCGCCAGGAAACAAATGCATTGTCTCTGTGTGTTTTTCGGAAGCCGGGAATATTTGCTTTTTCAGGGGCTGTCGCCTCATGTGACAGCCCCTGAACCAATCAATGCCCTGGTCGCCCGCGCCACAAAGCAAAATACAACTTTCGCTAGCACCCGTCGCCGTCGTGGGCACTATACGTGCGGCCTAACTTGGATCCAATTTGCTTTGACTGTAAAATACATTGTGAACCCCATTGGCAACGCAGTGGTTTATCAGTAAACTAGACGTTTGCGAACCCTTCTGCACCTGAAAATGAATATGCTGTGTTAAGCAATAGTGTTCGATAATAAAACACACCTGATGTGGGGGAGGAACACAACTATGATAAAGGCCTCTTCTGTTTTTTTGTTGTTTTTTTTATTAGGCAGTTATGACATTACATGGTATGTATGGTTTAAACAATATGTCAGCCTAATGTACATTTTTTCTTTTTCCTGAGAGAAAAGAGAAAAGGAAAGGCTCAACGTCTCCCTGACCTCATGAAGTCCATCAGGGAGGCGCGAGTATGGAAACAGAGAGGGAGTAAAGAAGGGGGGGGCAGGGTGTGGGGGGGGGGGGTGGAGAGGATACAAAGGGTATAGCGGGGGGTGGTCATGATCCCCAGTACCTTGGTGTTTCTGGTTTGAGCTTTAATGTGAATTGGGCCTCTAGTTTGTTAGGGGGCGTTTCGTCTTATATGCGCCAAATAGGTGTACCATGGGTCCCAAATTGCTGTAAATGAGGTTGAAGACTTCTTAAGGAAAGCAAATAGTCTCTCCATGTCCATTACTTCTTGCACCCTTCTTATTATTGTTTGTTTCGAGGGGGGAGACATTTTCTTCCAGGCGGCCGCCACCGCACATCTAGCCGCCATGAGGATGAAGGAGACTAATTTTCCTGTTGGTCGGTCCAGATAGTCTAGGGGCCTGGCCAACAGGTAGGTCAGCGGTTCAACAGGTATTTTGAGGTCTGTGACCTCCTCTATTAATTTTTGTGTCGTTTCCCAGTATTTCTGAATTTCCGGGCATGTCCACCAGATGTGGGCCATGTCCCCCTTTTGACCGCAGCCTCTCCAACATAGATCGGATGCCAGAGGGTAAATTTGATTTATTCTGACTGGAGTGAGATACCAGCGGAACAGTATTTTGTAAATGTTTTCTTTGATTGTGGTACATATGGAAGTTCCTGAGGCATTTTCCCAAATACTTTCCCAGTCCTCTCGGTCTATAACTATATCCAATTCTGCTGCCCAATGCAGCATGTCATGCGTGGGGACTTCTGTAGCCCCTCCTAGCTCTGTGCAAATTTGTGTTATTAGACCTTTCTGGTGATCTGTTTCGCTGCAGAGTCTCTCGAAACCTGTGAGAGGGGGAAATTCCAATGTTTGGGATAATGTTTGGAGAAAGTGCCGAATTTGTAGGTACTTGAACACGTTCAATCCTACTATGTCATACTTGGTTTGTAGGTTTTGGTAGCTCAGGAACTTCCCGAGGCTCAGGAGGTCGGCAATCGTTTTAATGTTTTTGGCTTGAAATTGGTTAAATTGTCTGGGCTCACAGCCAGGTGGAAATTTCGGATTTCTGTGGATTGGTATGATTTGGGATTGTGGTGATGTGAGCTTGTACTTGAGTTTGCTTTTCGTCCAGGTCTCCCAGGTGTGTCTCATTGGGCCTAATTTGAATTTGTTATTTTGCATGTCCTCCCTGCTCAGGGACCAAAGGCAAGCCGGCAGTGAAGGCGTGTTGGCATATTGCGTTTCTATATCCAGCCAGCAATATTGATTTGGGTTTGCGTTCCAGACTACCACCTGTCTCAATTGTGCGGCCAGATAGTATTTTGTGATGTCTGGAACTCCAAGTCCTCCTCTCCCCCTTGAAGCCAAGAGAACTGATCTGGGGACTCTAGGTTTTTTACCTTGCCAAATGAAATGGAAGATTGATTTTTGAATATTTTTCAATTCTGAGCCAGGGATGTGGACCGGGAGAGTCTGGAAGTAATATAATAACCTAGGGAGTATATTCATTTTGACCGAGATCATTCTCCCGGTCCATGATATTTGATATCCTCTCCATTTTTCCAAGTCTTGTTTGATTTTATGGAACAAGGTCGGATAGTTATGTTTATATAGTGATTGGTAGGTCCTCGATATCTTAACTCCCAAGTACTTGATACAAGAGGAACTCCAACGGTAATTAAAGTTTAGTTTGAGGAATTTCACCTCTGGCTCTGGCAGACTTAAGTTCAGGGCTTCTGATTTGTCATTATTTATCTTATATCCTGAGATTTTTCCAAAATCTCGGAGTTCTTTTTGAAGGTTGGGTAATGAGGTTTGTGGTTTAGAGAGGGTTAAGATGACATCATCTGCGAATAGAGAGATTTTATGCTGCCTATTTCCAATGTCTATTCCCTGGATGTCTTTATTGAGTCGTATTGCTGAAGCCAGTGGTTCTATCGTTAGCGCAAAGAGGAGAGGAGATAGGGGGCATCCCTGTCGAGTCCCATTTGTTATCTCGAATCTTTGGTTAATCCCCCCTGGTAGTTTTACCGTTGCTGATGGATTTTGATATAGTCTACGGACCCCCTCTAGGTATGTGTCTTTAAAGCCAAATTTACACACAGTCTGGTCCAGAAATTGCCAGTATATTCTATCGAACGCCTTCTCTGCGTCTAAGCTTAACAGTAGTGCTTTGGTGCCTGTGAGGTGGACATGATCGATAATATCGATTATTTTTCGGGTGTTGTCAGAGGCTTGTCTCCCCGCAACAAATCCTACTTGATCGATGTTGATTAACCTTGGTAATATTGGGTTTAATCTGTTTGCTAAAATTTTGCTATATAGCTTGAGATCACTGTTGAGGAGGGAGATTGGACGGTAGCTTCCACATTGCATCGGGTCTCTGCCTTCCTTATGTATTATTGCCAAATTGGCTAGAGACATTGTTGGAGGGATTTGGTTCCCTTCCATAAAATGGTTGAATGTTTTTAGCAGATGCGTGGATAGGGTTGGCAAGAATCTTTTATAGTAGACATTTGTGAAACCGTCAGGGCCAGGAGACTTAGTGAGCTTTAATGATTTGACCGCCTCTTCCAGTTCCTCTTTTGAAATCTCAGCATTGAGGACTGTGTTTTCCTCCTCCGTCAGTGAGGGGAGTTGACATTTATTTAAATATTGAGTTATAGTTTCTGACGCTATCGGTTCGGGTCGGCCGTTTTTAGTTCTTAGGTTCTATAGTTCTGTGTAGTATTTAGTAAATTCTGCTGCTATTTTGCTTTCACTATATTGAATTTCTCCAGACCTACTCTTGATCGCCGTTATCTGGGATCTTTTTTGTATCCCTCTTAATTTACTGGCTAATAGTCTGTCAGCTTTGTTCCCTTTGTCATAATATTGTTGATTGGTCCATTTGAGGGCCTTTTCAACATCTTCCAGCTGGGTTTGTCTAAGTTTTGCTCTAGCTTCTATTAATGTTTTGTATACTTTTTTTGATGGATTTGCTTTATGATCTTGCTCTATTACTTTTATATTATCTGTGAGTTCTTTAATTAGCGTTTGGCGGGCTTTTTTCCTGTGGGATGCGATGGAAATAAATTTCCCTCTGATAGTTGCCTTATGGGCTTCCCATAGGATTGCTGGAGAGGAGACTGTTCCCACGTTGAGGGAGAAATAGTCCTTAAGTGAGGATCTTATCTCTCTCTCAATCTCTGGGTGATTAAGTAGTGAATCATTCAGTCTCCATGAATAGGTGGTTGTTTTTTCAAAGGGGATTGACAGTGTCAGGGTGATCGGGGCATGGTCTGACCATGTGATTGAGCCAATGTCTGATTCTATGGCTGCCGCCATCACATTTTTGGTGGTCAAAAAGTGGTCTATTCGAGAGTAAGTCTGGTGAGGCGCTGAGTAAAAAGTATAGTCCCTCTGGCCCTGATGTTGGGTTCTCCAAATGTCCACTAACGAGAATTCGCTCATGATGTCCCTAAACCTTTTCCCCTTGATCTGGGAGTGGGTTGTACGGGAGGGGCCCACTGTGGTTGATCTGTCCTCGGAGGGGTTTAAGACCATGTTTAGGTCTCCTCCCACTATTATCGATGACAGATATCCCGGGTCAACGCCCTCGAGAACAGTTTGTAGGAATTCTGTTTGGTTCTCGTTTGGGGCGTACACATTGATTAGAACGATTGCTGAGCCCGCAAGGGAGCCATATACCATTAGAAATCTACCCTCTGGGTCCGCCGTTGTTTTGGCATGATTAAATGGGGTGCCTTGTCTGATCAGGACAGCCACACCCCTTTTCTTGCTACTAAATGATGCAAAAAAGCACATTGGGAAGAATTTTTTGAATAAATTTGGGGGGTCTTGTGATGTGAAGTGGGTCTCCTGCAAGAATATAATGCCTCCCCCTGATTTTTTCATGTCCATGAAAGCTAGCCTTCTTTTTCGGTTATTCTGTAGTCCTTTAACGTTCAAGGAACGGATTTTAATTGGGGCCTTAGTGGCCATTGTTGGTTTCTAGTTGTTTGGGGTCTTAGGGTCCCTCCTTTCCCACTAGGGGAGACCTTGTTTTTATATTCTAAAGTCCCTGTATGATTGAGGTCGCCTATTGGGCTGGGCCTCCTTCTGGGGGGTGTGTGCTGGGTTTGCCTTTGGGGAGGGGGAGAGGGGTGGAGAGGAGGGGGAGGGGGGGTAAAGATCTGCTGGGACAGGACCAGCAGGTGGAGAAAAGATAGAAGTAGGGCCAGTTTTGGTCCTGAAATGGTTTCGCCTGGTCTTTGGACGACCGGCGTTTGGGCTTGGACGCCCTTCTGGGGTGTGTCTGGATCCGACGGTTGGGTCGCAACAGAGGGGGGCCAGACCCTTAGCTACTGTTGTGTGGCTCCTTTCCCATTCGTCACCTTTATTCAATTTTAGAACCCCGCCAATTATTATATTTTCTGGTAACTAGATGGGGGAGGGGGGGGGGGACACAGGGGGGGGGGCCGGGGGAAGCATTATATGGCTGTCTAGGGGGGGGGGGGCTGGAGGGGTGAAGGATGTAAGCACGGAAGGGAGGGGGAGGGAGGGGGGGGTGAGGGGGGAGGGGGGTGGGAGGGAGGGAAAAGGGAGGGGGGGGGGGTGGAAAAGGGAGGGGGGGGGAGTCTATGGTGTTAGTTTTATTAAGTACCTGTTACATGAGCAGTCATATATCATATATCCAGGGTATCATCACATTTTTGTCTGGGAGAGACACTCCCCTAGTGGATCTCACATTTTTGGCATAATCTTATACTATATTAGTGAAAGCACTGTATGTTTGCCTGCCTGGATGTCCGGTGTCCCTAGCGGCAATCTCATTGGTCCCTTGGGCCGCCCGCCCCCGCACACCTCTCATTGGCCTCACACACTCACACCACCCCCTTGGCCCGCCCCCCACACCTCGCATTGGCCTGAGGCGGAGTGACGGGCCAAAGGTCCACAAAAAAAAAAAAAAAACACACACTGTCACACACACACTGTCACACACACTGTCACACACACACTGTCACACACACACTGTCACACACACACTGTCACACACACACTGTCACACACACACACTGTCACACACACACACTGTCACACACACACACACACACACACACACACACACACACACACACACACACACACACACACACACACTGTCACACACACTGTCACACACACTGTCACACACACTGTCACACACACTGTCACACACACTGACACACACACTGACACACACACACACACACACACACACACACACACACACACACACACACACACACACACACAAAAACGGGGGGGGGGGGTGTTACATACATTAGCGGGGCTCACAGTGTTAGCAGCACATCTCCCGCTCTCTTACCCACCGGTCCCGGAGGCTCCGCCTCTCCCTGTTTCCCGCGCTTTCACCCCCCCCCCCCCCCGCCTCCACGTAGGAGCTGCCGGACGGGTGAGGGAGCTGCCGGACGGGTGAGTGAGCGGTCTTCACGTCCCCTCACCCCCCTCCACCCCCCCCCCCCCCCCGGCGCCGCTACACTCAGCGGGGGAGCGGAGTGATCACCTCCCCTCACTCACTTCCCCTTCACCCCCCCCCGGCGCCGCTACACTCAGCGGGGGAGCGGAGTGATCACCTCCCCTCACTCACTTCCCCTCCACCCCCCCCCCCCCCGGCGCCGCTACAGTCAGCGGGGGAGCGGAGTGATCACCTCCCCTCACTCACTTCCCCTCCACCCCCCCCCCCCGGCGCCGCTACACTCAGCGGGGGAGCGGAGTGATCACCTCCCCTCACTCACTTCCCCTCCACCCCCCGCGCCGCTACAGTCAGCGGGGGAGCGGCCACAACACGCTGCCTCCCGCCTCAGATCCACGTGGGAGCTGCCGGACGGGTGAGTGAGCGGCCGGACGGGTGAGTGAGCGGCCTTCACCTCCCCTCACCCACCCCTCACTACACTTCCCCTCCCTTCCACATCCCCTCCACCTCCCCTCCACCCCCCCCTCCATCTCCCCTCCACCCCCCCTCCACCTCCCCTCCACCCCCCCCCTCCACCTCCCCCTCCACCCCCCCTCCACCTCCCCTCCACCTCCCCTCCACCCCCCCTCCACCTCCCCTCCACCTCCCCTTACCCACCCCTCACTACACTTCCCCTCCCTTCCACATTCACCTCACCTCCACCCCCCCCCCCCTTCACCTCCCCTCCACCCCCCCCTTCACCTCCCCTCCACCCCCCCCCCCCCCTTCACCTCCCCTCCACCCCCCCCCTTCACCTCCCCTCCACCCCACCTTCACCCCCCTTCACCCCCACCCCCACCTTCACCCCCCTTCACCTTCCCTTCACTCCCCCTTACAACCTCCCACCACCTCACCCCCTTCCCCCCTTCCCACCACTTCCCCCCTCTTCCCACCACCTCCCCCCCCTTTCAACCCCCCCTTCCCACCTTCCCACCACCCTTCCCACCCTCCCCCCCCTTCCCACCCTCCCCCCCCTTCCCACCCTCCCCCCCCTTCCCACCTCCCCCCCCCCTCCCACCTCCCCCCCCTTCCCACCACCTTCCCACCACCTCCCCCCCTTCCCACCACCTCCCCCCCTTCCCTCCTCCCCCCTTCCCACCACCTCCCCCCTCCTCCCCCTTCCCACCACCTCCCCCCTCTTCGCCCCTTCCCACCACCTCCCCCCTTCCCACCACCTCCCCCCTCTTCCCACCACCTCCCCCCTTCCCCTCCTCCATCTCCCCCCTTCCCCTCCTCCATCTCCCCCCTTCCCCTCCTCCATCTCCCCCCTTCCCCTCCTCCACCTCCCCCCTCCTCCACCTCCCCCCTTCCCCTCCTCCACCTCCCCCCTTCCCTTCCTCCACCTCCCCCCTTCCCCTCCTCCACCTCCCCCCTTCCCCTCCTCACCCTCCTCACCTCCCCACTTCCCCTCCTCCACCTCCCCCCTTTCCCCATCCCCCCCTCCCTTTCCCCATCCCCCCCTCCCTTTCCCCATCCCCCCCTCCCTTTCCCCATCCCCCCCTCCCTTTCCCCATCCCCCCTCCCTTTCCCCATCCCCCCCTCCCTTTCCCCATCCCCCCCTCTCCCCTCTTCCCCCCCTCCACCCCCTTCACCCCTCCACCCCTCTTTCCCCCCTCTTTCCCCCTTTCCCTCCTCCCCCACCTTTCCCCCCTTTTCCCCTCCCCCACCTTTACCCCCTTCACCCCTCCCCCTTCACCTTTACCTCCCCCCCTTCACCCTTTCCCCCACCTCCCCCCTTCACCCTTCCTCTCCTCCACCTCCCCATTCCCTTCCTCCCTTCACCCCCCCTTCACCTTCTGTCACCCCCCCCCCCCCCTTCGCCTCCTGTCACCCCCCTCCCTTCACCTCCTGTCACCCCCCCCCTCCCTTCACCTCCCGGCAACCCCCTCCACCTCCCGTCACCCCCCCCTTCACCTCTCCCCCTTCACCTCCCCTCACCCCTCCTTCACCTCCCCTCACCCCCCCCTTCACCTCCCCTCCGCCCCCCCTTCACCTCCCCTCCACCCCCCTTCACCTCCCCTCACCACCCCCCCCTCACCTCCCCTCCGACCTCCCCTTCGCCCCCCTTCACCTCCCCTCACCACCCCCCACCACCCCTCCGACCTCACCTCCCCTCCTTCAACGCCTTTCGTCCGCCCTCCCGCCTCTGCCTTTCGCCCACCCGCACTTCTGCCTTTCACCCGCCCACCGCTCACATCCCCGCGCCACACAGCCGCCGCACGCACTAAACAGACCTGCCACACTCGACACACACCCGCCGCCTCTCACCCACCCCACATACTCGACACACACCTGCCGCATCCTGCCCCTACGCAACAATATCACTGACCAGCTGTCACCCGCACTCGCCACACACCCGCCGCCTCACACCCTAGCAGGACCCCGACCCACAGCCAGCACTCACTACCCACGCGCCACCCGTACTGAACACCCACCCGCCGCCTCAAACACGCTCACACCCTAGCAGGACACACGCCTCACATTTTCACATCACTTATGTCACCAAAATATACATTGTACTGTGGTGTGTTTACAATAAACCATTTTTATACAACATCGTATTACATTTTCTTCCATCTTTCTTTTCAACATTATTATCCAACCTTTCCAACAAATAGTCACCTATTGTTCCACCATTTATAAATAATACGACCTATTACGCATTTACATCCCGGGCAACGCCGGGTCTCTCAGCTAGTATAACATAATTTAACTTATCATAACATAACTCAACAACATTTCACATAACATAGCATCATCTAGTGCTAGATAACATTCTAGACCAGTTTGAAGCAGACTTTAACATTGTCCTGACGTTTTGTTTTGCCTCACCGCCTTGTGTAAACAGAGTGTATTTTATATGTTAGCTCTTTTTCTAGGTTGTGTACTATGTGCTCTTTGGGTGGGGGGTTGTAGTTGTGTCTAAGTGTGTGGTGGGGGGAAGTTCTCTTAGTCTGTCCTAGGGGTGGCTGGGCGCTTCTTAGAGGTAGGGAGAGGGGGGGAGGTCGAGGGGATGGCCGGTAGTGTGCCGGGGTGGTGTGAGGGAAGGGGGTCTCCGTGTGGGGGCGGAGGGAGGGGGGGGGACAGGCAGGACTTTAGGGGGGAAGAGGGGGGGGGAGGGGGGGAAGCATTATATGGCTGCTGTTTTTTTTTTTATATTAACGTGTGACTGGTCTTAACTGCTTTCCTATCAGTAAAGGATCTAAAAAGTTCTGCATGTTGGATCTTCTTTAATATGTATTGCAGAGCCCTTCAATTTGCTGTCCATGGCCCAAATCCAGCCCATGGGGAGCCTTGGGTCGGCCATTGAACGGTCTGCTCCAGCTTATTTCTTTGCAGTTGGTTAGGCAAATAAATGCAATTTCCCAATGAATCTCTTTGTAAGCTAAGGTAATATAAAACCTCTATTGCCCCTTCAGAACAGTTGTTAAAGAACCCGGGCATTTATTGGGTACCTGTAATGCCTTTGTTGGAAGTTGGGTTAGAGGAAATTTTGAAAATGTTTGCTACTTGGTATCAATATATAATGTGGCATTATCTTTTTGAGGAAACTGGTAAATAAACCCTGTTTCAACCCTCGGGGAACAGGGGTACTCTAACTTACTCCGGTTCTGTTTTTAAATCTATTTTCTTAAAAGGAATCTTATTGGGGTGTTGGCGATGACTCTCTGCCCCTCTTATTGTGTAATACTGGGGGCGGTAGATTTTCTGGTGGGTGGGGGGGCGCGGAGCTTAGAGGCCCCACACTCTTCCCCATAGCATTTAAATTATATGCCGGGGAGCACGTGAGGCATCTGTAAGGTCCCTTGCCTTATCTGTGGCAGCTTCTGGAGACGCGTCGCCATGATGTCACGTTGCCATGGCAATGTGTCGTCAGAATGCCGGAGACAAGGTGATGGAGGGAGGTGGGGGAGAGGGGGGATAGAGCAGGCAGGGTTGGTGCAGACTGAAAAGTTTTTGCACCTCTGGTGCAGTAGAGTGAATCTGCGTGTGTATTGTAATCCCCTCCTTGCAATGCTTATCTGGGCCCTTTCACACTTGAAGGAGTTAAGTCAAATTATTGGAGAATGCACAAGCGAATCTGAAGTCAGAATATGAGCTCCTAAAACTGAACTAAGGGATTTTCGAGATCATTTTGCCCCGACAGCTGCACTATTATTTACATCTCCCCTTTGTAGTATTCATTAAACATAATGAAATGCAACTGCTGAGCATATTAAAAGCTATATGAAATAAAACAAAATAAAGCCCTCCTCATCTGTATGTTATTTTGCAGCCTTTGTCTGCCTCTGCAGGAAACCTACTCTTGGATGACATAATGTGTGGTTTGTATCGCTGCCTTCAATATTTACATAATTAAGTTAAACATAAAGTACGACTGATTGTATTTGGTAACCCCTTGTTGACCAATGCGCTCTTTCTGACAATTACCATTTTGGCAATTCTGATTTTTAACCTTTGTGGCAGAAGTTCCTTTTACAGCAATAAGCTGCACAGAGCTTTTCAGAGCAGGCATTAGGAAGGTAATTGTATGTGACGCCATTCTGCACAATATCGGTTACATTTAACAGCTTGATTCAATTATAACACACAGGTGTTTCGTGTTTTTTTTATTTTTTTTTATCTCAAAGGTGTGAAGAAAGATTACTTGTTCTACATGTTGACAGACCCAAAAAGCTTCATGTTTGAAAACCACATCTGATATTAATGTTCTCCTATCCTGGGTCTTGAGTGAAACAGGAATGCCCCCTCTCCAGAATTTGGTTTGGTGATTAAAGGACTTTAAATTGTTCTTTTTCGAGGAAAACGCTGTAAAACTCAAGGCTTTCACACAATCAACAGCTGATTTAAAAAATAAAAATAATATAAATATTATATGAAAAAAACTGCTGCGCTAGCTGGAATACCAGACAACAACAAATGAACAATGTTAATTTACCAGAGGGATACCCTAATTCCTAAATATTAAACCTACTATAAAGGACAAAATAACAATATACAAGTATCATAAACAGGGGAAGGGAATATGGGGAGGGAAAGGAAAGGGAAAGAAAATGAGGAGGGGGAGAGGGAATAAGGGGGGGAAGAGGGAGGGGAAAAGAAAAGGGAATAAAGCCCAAAAAAAAATAAAAAAATGATAAAATATAATAAAGCGTAAAAGTGTCCGTAGTCAACTGCTGTGTGTCGCTGCCGGTCCTCAGGAAAAACCACCTTCCTCTGGATTTCCCCTGAGGAAGTCACATATCGCGACGAAACGCGTAGGGAAGGAGCTAGCATTGGACATTATTATTATCTCTATCCATTTCTGAACTTTATATCTATCTGCCTGGTTTGGAGCGAGTCCGGTTATATTTTGCATGTAGCATCGGTGCAGGGAGCTCAACTGCCCTGTCAGCATCCTGTGGTGCCGGTGGTTACTTACTCTCGCGGGATCTCACTGCCAGGGGGAGACTGGGTGCGCGCGCATCTTCCTGGTTTCCACGGCAGGAGAGTGATAGATCTCGTCGACGACATCCATCTACGGAGGCTCCATCGGGTGATTTTGTAAAGACTTGATAACACTGTCTTATTTTTATCTTGCTAAATGTAAGTGTCCGTGATCTATCTGCACGTACGTGTTTACTATTAAAATACAGTATTATGCTATGGGAGCCGCGCTGTCTTCTTTTTGTTCTATCTATATATATATATATATATATATATATATATATATATATCAAATGGAAATATTACTGTATGCTCATCTGCATGTCTTAGGCAGGTCTGCAACACCGCCTTTCACCATTATCCCCCAGCACACAGCACTTCCACTGCAGCAAGGGATTCTGGGAAATGACATGCAAATGAGCACACAGTGCCACTTTTTGCTTCAAAAATATTTTATACATGGTTCCCTATAGGCTTAAGCTTGCTGCATGGTCACAGCTTTGAGCACAGCCAGGGTTAAGATGCATAGACAGAAAACCCACCCACAGACAGCTGTTTTGACCTTAATGGGTCTCATCCGTGTGGGGTTGGTTAACTGGCTATGCAATGAAGCGAAAGGATGGGGTTTACCATACTGAGTTAAGTTATGGTGAGTAAAAAAAGTGACAAAAAACCTCCACAGCAAAGCATTATGTAAATATACTGTATGCTCATTTGCATGTCTTAGGCAGGTCTGCAACCCCGCCTTTCACCATTATCACCCAGCACACAGCACTTCCACTGCAGCAAGGGATTCTGGGAAATGACATGCAAATGAGCACACAGTGCCAATTTTTGCTTCAAAGACCATTTTTAACATGGTTATATATATATATATATATATATATATATATATATATATATATATATACACACACACACACACACACACACACACACACACACACACACACACACACACACACACACACACACACACACACACACACACACACACCAAGAAGAAAAAACAGGCGCACTCCTAGTGGGATAAAGTATAAAACAGTATTTATGGGATTGTAAAATATAAAAAGCGCACACAGAGTAAAAATAATAGCATTTATGAGATATACTCAATCGCCTTGAAGCTGTGAAGAGAATGTATCAGCCTGTCCCGTTGGTGCCACCTCTGGTGTATCCGTTGGTTCAGCAAGGTGCACTGGAGCAACCGCAGCCAGATGATGTAATAATCAGCAACACGGTCAGAGACTCCCTCCAGATACACCTCCCACAGCTCTCACTGCTCACCAGCAGGCAACTGCAAAACCGGAAGCGACAGCAGTCCCAAGCAAAATAGCAACAGCTCCAAGGTACTCTCTCCGTTCGTGCAGTAATGTCAGCCACAAACTCGCCTCTTTGGGAAACGCCCTACGAAGTCCTTAGTGACGAAACGCGTAGGGCGTTTCCCAAAGAGGCGAGTTTGTGGCTGACATTACTGCACGAACGGAGAGTACCTTGGAGCTGTTGCTACTGGATCAAGGCATTATTGCAACCTTTAAGATGAACTTTCGGAAAATGCTGATACATCGAATAATCACAAGTGATGATTCAGTTATGTCATTTTTAAAGAAAATGAATCTAAAAGAAGTTTTTTATATTGGTGGCGAAGCATGGGAAGCGGTCACACAAATGTGCATTTCGAAATGTTGGCGAAACATAACAGGTGCACGTCCGGTGCCGGCTAACGTTGAAGTCGCCAGTGACAGTGAAGACGATGCTGACTTTGAGGGGTTTACGGAGGAAGAAGTCACCGCCGCCAATCTGTTATTTGCAAACTATGTGAATGAAGGCCTCACAGAACAGGAAATGGCCAATGCAGAACAAGTACTGGAACCGTTACTTGATACGGAAAGTGGGGCTACAATTGACTCTTGGGTCGATGGGGACAGCAGCTGTCCTACTCATGAACATATGATGGACTCAGAAATCATTCAACGCCTTAGCAGTGAAAATACTGATTTGGAACCAGGGCCGCCACCAAAGATCACAGAGGCGCTGGTAGGATTACAAACAGGACTTAAATTTCTAGAGCAGAAAACATCGGATCAATTACAATCTTGCAATTAAAAAGAATCATTGAAATCGTCAAAAAGAAGAAAAGAGATGCACTGAAACAGACAACCCTCGATAGTTTTTTTAAAAGTGTAATCTCAAGCTGTTTTTATTATGTACAGTACTGTATGTTTTTTGTTGTACAGTTGTTACATGAACACAGTGCATTACACGTTTTTCACTTTAATTAGGAATTACAGCCCCATTGTTAATGTTCAAACAGCAATGTACAGTAACTGGAATGTTACATGTACTGTATAAAAGCAGTTGCGAGTTCAGTATGTGCTGTATCTACAGTAGATACTGTATGTGTTTTTGTGTGTTGAGCAAAAAGTTATTTAAACGTTCAGTACTTTATTTACAGTATTTGAGAAATGAACAACACGATAATTGGTGTTTTAAATACAGTACTTTATTGTAGAATGCATCAATAAAAGTGTTAATACTGTACAATTGTGCATTTTCTGTATTTTTTATTCTACTGCTGAGGTTTTAAACACACACCGACACACTCACACAAACACACAAACACACAATGACGCTAACACACTTACACACACACACAATGGCACTTACACACACAATGACACTAACACACTGACACACACTGAGACACACACTAACACACACACTGTCCGCCCATACAGTCTGTGTAGTGTTTAGTCATAGCCATGAACAGCGCATGTGTCTGGATGTGGAGAGCATTGCACATGGCTCATGTAAACAAAGCAGGGACGCCACAGTCTCTTCTTTGAAACCCGATCCTAAGGCCTTGACCCCGCTGCCTACTACAGCGTCCGCTGTGGCGGACGCTGCACGGACGAGAGCCCTCCCCTCAATGGCGCCGGGCCCACTGCAAGGGGGGGCCGCAGCGCTGGGGCGAGAGCTGCTCCTGCTCTCAATAGAATTGAGAGCAGGACTCGCGTCGAGCGATACGGCATGCCGCCCGGCGGTTCAGCCAATGAGGGCGAACCTGCCGGGTGACGTCATGGCCGCGCCCCCGTCACTCCCCTGCCACGCCCCCCCCAGTCTCTTCCTGCAGTGAGCTGCAGACCAGGTAATCGGCTGCAATCTCTCGGGGGCGTGCGTTGCAGCGGAGATACCGGGGCCTTAGCCTAACAAAGCAGTGATATGCTGGGCATTCCGAACACTGACAGACACCGGGAGCAGAGATGCCAGGTAAGAGATTTCTGCGGTTGCCGCTGCCCCACCGGGTCTGGAAACGCTGGGAGAGTTCTCAGCTTTCCCTCCGGCGGACGCGGTAGCTCTTATGCGGCGGCCATTTAAAAAAAATTTTTTTTTGCGGCGGCTATTTTGTTTTTTCGCAACCCCGTTACGAACGCGGTGGTCTCGGGTGGACCCCGAGGATCGCGCTATAACGGGGTTCAGCTGTGTGTATATATAGATATAGATATAGATACAGGTAAGCCCCGTTATAACGCGCCTCGTTATACCGTGATTCGGTTATAACGCGGTTTTCCCGTGGCTCCCGTTTAAAAAAAAAAATTTTAATTAAAAATTTTTTTTTTGCACACACTGCTCACACACTGCTCACTGCACGCACACTGCTCATTGCTCACACTGACGCACACTGCACACTGCACACACACTGCTCATTGCTCACACTGACACACACTGCACACACACTCAAAGCACATACATGCAATTTGGGGGGAATCCCTTATCTGTGTCCTGGCTGTCCCGGGATCTATTGCCACCTAGTTGTTAAATCCAATGTGGGAGTGATGACCCTCTGGATGGTAGCCTCAGGGGGTTCCTACACTCTGCTGGACTGGTGGTGGCTGGCAATCTCCTCCGTTGCAGACGATCCCGGAAGTGACATCAGCATGTGATGACCCGGCCGTGACAACTTCCTCCTGTAAGGAAAGGGATTCCCTGGGCCCGCAGTGGCTGATTTCCACTCGACTGACAGAGCTCCGTGGAATGTAATAATCCTATTTCTAGATCTGTACCACTCGGAGAATGAAGAGGACTGATGTAAATATATGTATGTGCAATAAATGGTCACACTCGACTCCTCTCTCGTTTTTCACGTCAGCAGCCACAGACACACGTTGCCGCGCACCGCAAAACCAGGGGGCTGGGAGGGAGAGGGAGGGGGCTGGGAGGGAGGAGGGATGAATCGCCGCCATTTTTTAAAAACGTTTAATTTATTTATTTAATTAACTTCCTTCCCTCCTCACTCCCTCCCTCCTGATCAGGCGCGCGGCGGCCATTTTTAAAAAAAATTAGCGCAACCCCGTTACTAACGCGGTGGTCTCGGGGTGGCCCCAGAGGACCGCGTTATAACTGGGTTTACCTGTATATAGATTTTGTTTTGCAATTATCAAGGCTTTCTTTTATATTGTCAGTGTACCTAAAATTGTCCCCTTAATTTACTTTTGCCTCCCTGCATCAGGTCAAATAATGTTCACGTCTTCCTGTAGAGCCATTCATGTCATGACCAAGATCAGGGCTGTCCCAACTTAAAACGCGGTGGCCGGATATGGTTCCTGAGGGGATACAAGCTGGTCCCAGACACTGCAGCCAAGTCGTGGTGGGGTGGGAGGATAAATGGTGGCTTTGTTAGAGATGAAGGGCTGGGTGTAAATGCAAAATAGTAGAAGGTGCATGAGATCAATGCTACTTAATTTACCGTCTTATCGTTCCACATGAAAACAGCCCACCCACCAGATATCAGCTTGGCAGTGGGATAGAGAGCCTTGACCGTTGCACTGTAAAAGATAACAGTGAAAGGAGTTATTTTTTATTTTGTTTTGAGGGATAAATAACTTACAAAATGACATCTTTGTAACCTGTGGCTGTTTAAAAAGGATACCCTAGTGGTTGGACAGGTGGTACTTTAATCTTGTCTTGTTGCTATAAAGAGGTAGAACGGTCCAGTTGTCTGGGTCTCTGATCTTTGCCCTTACATACATTTGATCTTTTCTTGACACAGGATAGTTGACAAGTGCAGGAGAAGCTTTCCTCTCTGAGGACTCGGTACTTCTGCTGGCGGATTCTGGTGGACCACCCACCATCATTAATTCAGAACATAAAGTTGCTACATCTTGTTTAGATTTGTGTTGGTTTTACAAAGATATGACAATGGGCGGTTCTATTTTTTTCTTGGCCTTCTACTTGGTATATCTTACCTCCTTTTCACCTCCAGTGGAGCCCCTTCTCTATAATCAACATGCTGCATTTCATAATATGAAATATATCTGCGCGTTTGCGGCCGGGCTCCCAGGCTGCCTGTCCATTTAATTGAGCGACCATAACCATATAATTATATAACCCTGGCCAAAGTAGGGGTGGGTCACTAGCTTTGTTTGTTCTGCGGGCTTCTTATTTGTAAGGCCGCTCTCGTTTTTGCCTGACGTGACAAATGCATTTACCATTATTGTCCTTCCACGCGTGTAAACGTTTCATTGGTAGCATTTAGTTTGCGCCCTCTAATCTATCACTGAGTCAGTAGCTGTAACTGGCCAGAGGAAATCTCTCTATGCTATCTAAAGTACACTTTATTTGCTCTCCCTCATTCACAAAGGTGCCATCTATTGAGATTGGCTAAAAAAAACACAAAAAAAAACAGTTGGCATGCTATTCTGAAGCAGTCCTGCTGTATGTGTGTGGCTGGGGGGGGGGGGTGCACATGTTGTCCCCCACTGTTAAAGGGTTGGAAGCATGTGGTCACTGACATCATTGATTTGTCTTGGCACTTTCGTTCCCTCTTACGTGAAAGTTTCATGTTATTGTGGTAACTTTCACTGCAAAATGTTATCATGTCACCAATCTCTGGCAGGTCTTGCTGACTGGCCGTGAATGAGCCACCCAGACATTGCTATCGTTACTCTGGGGTATCCATAGGGATAGCTATTTTAGGTTTTCACAGAAAAACACCACCGACCGATCATTTTGCACATCCGGTTACAGCCGATGATGCGAAATGATACTTCATTTGTTTTTTGTGTCCCACCTTCCAAGGGGAATATAGAAAGTAACAAAAGGGGCACTTGGAAACACTGAATTCAAACGTCCATTTTTTTTCTACTTGACACTGAAACACTTAAATTTATTAAATCAAAAATGATTAATAAAATGTTTTTACAAAAGGTAAACACCGTAAACAGGAATCCCTAGTTATCATTTTTGTTGTCATGATTTAACAAGCGTGTCTGAGACACCAGCTCGTTAAAATCAGGGATCTGCAATGTGTTGGGTTGTGGTTTCCTTTGCATGTTCTATATGGATGAGACTCCCCTGCATATACTTACACTGTGATTTCTTTTCAGGCATTCTCTTAGGAGAGGAAGCTCCTTCACCTTCCTGACCCCTGGGAGCCAATGGGACTTTACTCTGGTGGGTACCATTTCTCTTTAATAGCGTTATGTAGACAGAGAGACTCCATACAAAGGTATGAAACGGGAGGACTTGCTCTAATGCAGGGGTGGGCAACTCCAGTTCTCAAGGGCCACCAACAGGTCAAGTTTTTAAGGATATCCCTGCTTCAGCAAAGGTGATGCAGTTGGTGACTGAGCCTCTGATTGAGCCACCTGTGCTGAAGCAGCGATATCCTTAAAACCTGATCTGTTGGTTGCCCTTGAGGACTGGAGTTGGCCACTCCTGCTCTAGTCTGTGTAATGGAGCAGCAGTTGCACCTTTTTGTCTGTTTAGAAAATCACAGACAAGTCAATATTTGTATTTTTTTTGTAAAAATGGATATCTGTATACTTCTGCATTTGTGCCAAAGGCAAAACATGACACTTATCTTAGATCGTAAGCGCTTCAGGACAATGTCTCACTTTGCTCTCAGTTACCTGCTGTTATTATCCCCATTGATTCTATTTTATTTTCCCCGTATTGTAGTTTTGTAAAGCGCTGCGCACACTCTGCCATATAAATAACGTAGAAAAATTAGACCCGATAACCTCCTAGAGTAAAACTGAAAAAGAGAAGAATCCCTGGAAAAAAAGAATAAAAGGCCAAATGAACAAGAGCAAAAAAAAAAAATTTACTTGATTGGGCTTTAAAAAAAAAATGCCAGAGAAAGTTGGGTCATCCGACTCTGTGAAGGAAAGGGTGGGAAGGGTCTTGCCATAATTGGGGGACATTTTCCTTTTTCAGAAATAAAATGGCTGAACAGATTTGCTCATTACTAGTTTGCATGTAATTTCCCAGAATCCCAGGCTGCAGTGGAAGCACTGTATGCTCGGAGATAATGGGGAATGGCAGGGTTGCAGACCTGTCTGAGACGTGGATGTGCCCACAAGTGGTAGTTTTATTGCACATTTCCCCAGTAGTAAGGATTTTGTCTAACATTGCAAACAGCCTTATTTGAACTTTTTAGCTGAATTTAAGATGTTCATATATATATTTTTTTGTTTACATCAGAAAAAGCACACCATATAACCACAAGAACCCATTTTTCTGTAGACTGTTTTATAATGGCACCATGGTGTCCTAGATATGTAAATGGAGGACTTGTTCTGCATCAGTACACATACAGCGGCGATAAGAGTTTGTGAACCCCAACGATAATTATGGAAACTCCATAAATTTTCCATGATAACTATTTTGAATCAAAACCAGTCTTCTGAAATATCCAATACAGTGTATATTAACCAATGCCATGTCTTGAAACAAAATGATGTATGAATTAGACAAACCATGAGTAATGACGAATCTGGGTATGTACAAAAGTAGGTGAAACCCTGTTTTTTTTCAGCTAAATTAAAAGGCAAAATTAGAATCAATTGTGTGAATAATTAGCTCTTCAGGGGTGAGTTTCGGAGGCTCTACCCTATATAAATATCAGAAACTTTGTGAGTTTGGTCTTCACCATACAGGTGTGTGGACGTCATGCCACGATCAAAATAAATTTCTGAGGACCTCAGAAAAGCAGTTATTGATGCTTATCGGTCTACAAAGGGTTACAAAATAATTTCTAAGGATTTTGGGCTCTACCAATCCACTGTCAGTCTAAAAATTGAGAAAGTTCAAGACCGCGGTTGTCCTACCAAAATCTTTCCAGGAACAAACCGGCAAATCATCCAGTAAGTCAAAAAGAACCCCAGAGTAACATCCAAGCATCTGCAGCCACTCTCGCCTTGGCTAATGTGAGTGTCCATGACTCGACTATCAGAAAAAGACTGAACAAGAATGGTGTTCATTAAAGGATAGCCAGAAGGAAACCACTGCTCTCTAAAAAGGACATTGTGGCCCATCTGAAGTTCGCCAAAGAGCACATAGATGATCCACAAGACTTCTGGAACAATGTTTTCTGGACAAACAAGTCAAAGGTAGAACTTTTTGGCCTCAATAAGCAGCGTTCTTTTTGCCGAAAACACAAACACTGTGTTTAAACTGAAGAACCGCATCCCAACCGTCAAGCAGGCTGATGGGATTGTGATGGTTTGGGGCTGCTTTGCTGCTTCAAGATCTGGACGGCTTACAATGCAGAATTCATGGTTGTGTCGATGATATCAGAAGATTCTAGAGGAGAATGTCAGGCCATCCGTCCATGAGCTGAATCAGGCAGTGAGTCATGCAGCAATACGATGATCCTAAATATACAGGTCTGCAAAAGAATGGCTGCAGAAGACGACGAGTCTGCGTTTTAGAATGGCCTAATCAAATTCCAGACCTAAACACAATTGAAATGTTGTATCAGGACCTGAAGCAAGCTGTCCGTGCAAGGAAGCCCTCAGTTGAAGCAGTTCTGTAAGGAGCAATTGGCCAAAATCTCTCAAAACCATTGTGAGAGAGTGTCCAGCAGTTACAGAAAACGCTTAGTTGAAGTCATTGCTGCTCAAGGGTGCGCCACCAGGTCCTGAATCTAAAGGTTCACATACTTTTTTACACGTAGATATTGAATGTCAGAAGGGACGGAGACATTGTATCAGAATTATAAGGAATGTAACAAAAATTGCAAAAGGGCAATCAAATTAGCAAAAACGGATAATGAAAAAGGATTGCAATAGAAAGTGAGGTCAACCCAAAAAAGTTCTTTACCTTAATAACAAAAAAATGAGAAAAGAAAATATAGGACCCTTTCAGTGTGAGATGGGTAGGCAGATTATTGGAGATAAAGAAAAAGCTGAGGTATTAAACAAATTCTTTGCCTCTGGGTTTTTCCAAGGAAGAATCAAGTTCAATAGTAGTGTCGCAGGAGGAAGCCACAACCTCCATATTAATGAACAATTGGTTAACTGAGGAAGAAGTTCATAAGCGACTTGAAAAAATTAAAGTAAACAAGGCACCTGGCCCCGATGGCATACATCCAAGAGTTCTCAAGGAGTTAAGCTCAGTAATAGCAAAACCATTATATTTAATATATTTAATATTCAAGGACTCCATTTCCACAGGCTCAGTACCACAAGATTGGCGTAAAGCAGATGTGGTGCCTATATTTAAAAAGGGAGCTAGATCACAACCGTGAAATTACAGACCTGTAAGCCTGACTTCAATAGTAGGGAAACTACTTGAATGTTTAATACGGGATAATATTCAGGAATACCTAATGGAAAACAAAATTATTAGTAATAGTCAGCATGGATTTATGAAGGATAGATCTTGCCAAACTAAACTTATTTGTTTCTTTGAGGAGGTAAGTTGGAATTTAGACCAGGGTAATGCAGTTGATGTGGTCTACTTAGATTTTGCAAAGGCTTTTGATACGGTTTCACACAAGAGGTTGGTGAGCAAAATAAAGAAAATTGGACTCAGTAATAATATATGCACCTGGATTGAAAACCGGTTAAAGGACAGACAACAGAGGGTTGTCATAAATGGAACTTTTTCAGGTTGGGCTAAAGTCGTGAGTGGAGTACCTCAGGGATCGGTACTGGGACCTCTGCTTTTTAACTTGTTTATTAATGACCTTGAGGTTGGGATCGAGAGCAAAGTCTCCATCTTTGCTGATGATACCAAATTGTGTAAGGTAATAGAATCAGAGCAGGATGTAATTTCTCTTCAGAAGGACTTGGAGAGACTGGAAACGTGGGCAGGTAAATGGCAGATGAGGTTTAATACAGATAAATGTAAGGTTATGCATTTGGGATGCAAGAATAAAAAGGCAACTTATAAATTAAATGGAGATATATTGGGGGAATCCTTGATGGAGAAGGATTTAGGAGTGCTTGTAGACAACAGGCTTAGCAATAGTGCCCAATGTCATGCAGTAGCTGCAAAGGCAAACAAGATCTTATCTTGCATAAAACGGGCAATGGATGGAAGGGAAGTAAACACAATTATGCCCCTTTACAAAGCATTAGTAAGACCACACCTTGAATATGGAGTACAATTTTGGGCACCAATCCTAAGAAAAGACATTATGGAACTAGAGAGAGTGCAGAGAAGAGCCACCAAATTAATAACGGGGATGGACAATCTAACTTATGAGGAGAGGCTAGCTAAATTAGATTTATTTACATTAGAAAAGAGGCATCTAAGAGGGGATATGATAACTATATACAAACATATTCAGGGACAATACAAGGAGCTTTCAAAAGAACTATTCATCCCACGGGCAGTACAACGGACTCGGGGCCATCCCTTAAGGTTGGAGGAAAGGAAATTTCACCAGCAACAAAGGAAAGGGTTCTTTACAGTAAGGGCAGTTAAAATGTGGAATTCATTACCCATGGATACTGTGATGGCAGATACAATAGATTTGTTCAAAAAAAGTTGGACATCTTTTTAGATGGGAAAGGTATACAGGGATATACCAAATAAGTATACATGGGAAGGATGTTGATTCAGGGATTAATCCGATTGCCAATTCTTGGAGTCAGGAAGGAATTAATTTTTCCCCTTAATGGGGTTTTTTGTTTGCCTTCCTCTGGATTAATAAGTAAGTATAGATATAGGATAAAGTATCTGTTGTCTAAATTTAGCATAGGTTGAACTTGATGGACCTACGTCTTTTTTCAACCTCATCTACTGTGTAACTATGTAATGTTGAATCATTTGTGGATAAATAAATGTTGAAAAAGTATCATGTTTTTGTATCATTTGTTTCATCAGGTTATCATTACCTATCTATTATTAGGATTTAGATTAACATATAATAACATTTTAGGTTTGAAATATGTGGATATCCTAAGGGGTTCACAAACTTTTTCTTGCCATTGTATAAGGGAGTCGGGAATCACAGATGTCGGGAGGTACAGGATTTCCAGGTCTAATGTGATGAGGAGCAGCTGTGTGACATTGTTAAAAGCTAGGAATCGAAAAATAGCAAATAGTGTACTAAATAAAATAATTCACTGTCTACTCGATCTTGAAGACATCCCAATCAAAGCCAGATGTAATACTAATCTGGCCTCCAGTGAGTGATTTACCAGAGTGATGGTCTGGTCTCGCAAAGCGTGGTGAGTTACTTTACTATGTCTGGGGCAGAAATATGAGACATTGGATGGAATTCATCATAGTAATCATTCCCAATCCGCACATAACTTCTCTGCAGGCTGAGAGTAAAGTGTTGGTCCAGTAATATTTGAGCTTCTGGACTTCTCGTCGTTCTGAAGCCACGCCAATAATGAGAGCATTTCAAATTATTAGTTGAAAGTCCAGTTTGCGGATTCGTACAGTTAAACAAATTGGTCTGTTATTGTAATTTAGAAACATCTTCAAAGGCAAAACTTAAAGCACACTGCTGGGAGGCAGCCAGGGGGGGAAAGATCAACGCTGCCTTCGCTCCTCCAAAAAGGAATAGCGGGTGGGCCACCCTCCAGATACTGCTTTGTTGTTTCAAAGACCACAAAATGTGATGGCTGCTGTTAACTGGAGATAGAGATGGTTTTACAGGGCATGAGATGTAGAAGTTGAGAAAAATTGCATTTAAATTGCTTAAACCAACTTCTCTGCTACAATTTAAAAAAATTAAATTATATTTTATTTTTAATAAAGCTTTCCTGATCGCTGGTTCCTGATTGCCGAATACCTTTTTGTCTAATGTGCAAAAATGCTTGTCTGGTAGATGCCTGCAGCCAATAGAACGTTGCAACGTCATTGGGAGACACATGCGGCCATATTTGTTTTTTCTTTGTTTCAAAACTGGCGAAAAAACTATAAATATCATGGGAATCAGGTGAGCGCAGAGGGAACCCCTGGTTCAGAAAAGATATTAATGAAATATATTGTTTTGGGAGTTATTGCTGCTTCATGTTTGGTATCCTTTCTTTGGCTCTGCCCAAATCGGAAACCAACATAGCACTTTGTTAAAATGATGTAAAACAATTGAGCTATGTAGGATTGTACTTTTTTAGAACGGTTTCCTATTGGTATTTAAGGGGGTTTAGAAGACAGAGGCAAGTCTTTTAGAATGGAAATCTTTTTCTAAATAAACGAAGCCATCAATTTCTATTGCGGTTTATTTTTAGGGTCCCAACTGGATTGGTGACCTTACATTGGGCAGCAGTACAGTTTTTGACCCTTTCATTTTTATGCATTTGAGTCAACATATATTAAAATGCTAAAAGTATATGTTCTAACCCCTTATGTGATGTACAATGGTACCTTTTTAATGTTACACTGATCGCTTTTTTTGTTTTACAGTGTTATGCACGTTCTAGTTGGTGCTGTCATGCTAGTCGTAGTTTCACTTTTTTTTTTAAAGCTGCAGTTCAGGCTCCGTTTTTTTTTTTTTAACTTCAATAGTTTCATGTGTGCAATCTCTACTTACCTAAAAAAAAACTGCAAAGCTGCCGGTCAATTCGTTCTCCGTCTATTGATCGGCAAAGTTTGGCGACATCTTTAAATATGAGCAATGTAAATCGTTGCTATAGGAACAAGCATGCTTGTTAAAATAGAATACAAGAAAATTGGTCTTTCAAAGTTGTTTTTTTTTTAAACCAAATACTTTTAGCATTTTCTTTCTTACTACAGAACTGATTTATTAAAAAAAAACACACATGCAGGATATTGCTTGAACTGCAGCTTTAAATAAGTTTTGTGTGTATGTGTTTCCATATTGTAATTGTTGTATTAAGGTGGCCGTGGTATCTAGATGGTTTTGGCATGACTATCCGTTGTATTGGTATTGCCAAACCCAAGCCTATTCGTTGCCCTGCTACCCTACACTGGATTGATGCTGGTTCTCTCTCTCCAAGCGATGCATGTTGTTCAACAATTTAAGGTGGACAGGTCGAATATTCTGCTACTGATGTAATATTAAGTAAAAAATCCAACAAATGTGGGGATCATAAAAGTACCTTGGTACCAGCAAAAAGTGTGACTTCTGTTTGGTAACCACTGTATTGTGATGGTGCTGAATAAATCTGCTTAAGAACACTGTCCCCTTTTGATGATTGTGGGGCACTGTGTTATGAGCAGCAGCGTAGCCTGCATATGTTACAATAATACGTCTGGCTAGCATCCCTCTATCCACAGCATTATCTGGAAATCCCATAAGATCTGTAGAAATGAGATGTTCCTTTCTTAAAGTGATTTATTGATGTTATGGCCCTTGCTTTAAATGTAAGCAAAGTGGAGAGACTTGCACTGCAGTTCAAAACTGCACACCAGAGGAAAACTATAAACCATTTCACAGTAGCTGTTCTCTGTTAGATCACTGACACCTTTTTGGATTCCACACTTAGTAGGAACAGCTTGTTCCCTGCCAATGACTTGTCGATGCATATTTAAATAAAAGAATATGTGCCTAAGGTTATTTTTTAAACCCTGTATTAACATGTAAAATTAACTTTAAAAAAACTTATTTTTTCTTCTCCATGTAATATCTGTAAACTGTTTGTGTTTTTCCCCTCCATACTTAAGTTCGCTCTATCTTCTCTCTACTTTGTCCTGTCACCTGACTCTTCAGTTTTGCGATTTGACATGTAGAGGATATGAATAAATCTAAGGACATGACATTTCAGATGAATTGGCACATGCCAGACTTTTAACTCAATCTTCAAGCAAATCTCATTCTAAACCGTTAAAAATTATACACATTGGTGCCAGAGGACTGCAAAATATTGCCGGCATTTTCTCTTAACAAAAATGACACCTCTCCTACATATCATACTTATTTTTTTCATTGCTTCCACCTTCCCTCTACTGTACTTTAATTATGTCTCTCCTTCTTGATCACAGTAATTCCTTTTCTCCCATTTACCTTATTTTTCCCACCGTCTTCCTTTCTCTGCCATGGCGTTGTCTCAAATTTGTGTTGCACGAGTGTCTGGCCACAACATTATGGGGTGGAACTTTTTAGTCATGCGATGGCATTCTTCTCGTCCTACGGCTGCTGTGGTCCTCTGATCGCCCTTTTCAAGCATCTCTATGGTAGCAGCAGCACCTGGGAAGTCTCAAGTCATGAATAATCTCCATTGATGGGCTGAAATTGTTATCTTTGAGGTTGTGAAAACAAGATTGATAGTTCCTTTCCGTCCTACACTCCTCACTGCTGCAAACAGTGTAAAATTGACACCCCCCACCACCACCTTTTTTTAAAATAATTTCTGAAATCTAGTATTTATTTAGAACATAGTTAAACCCGTCGTTGTGCTTATTTAAATCTTGCCGTGCATGGGCCTACATGTTGAAACTACTCTTCACCCCCATGGCTAACATAAAAATAAAATGGTGATGGGGAAAATCCAAAAGCAACTATTGCCACAGTTGCATGTATATCTTTCTTTATATAGCACCATCCAGGTACACAGCGCTTTACAGCAGTAATACACGTGACATAATATTGTGGCAATAAGCACTTCAGACATTAAAGTAACCATAGGAAATGGAGTCCCTGCCCCGAAGAGCTTACAATCTAACTGCTAAGTAGGATGAACTTAGAGTCAGTAGATGGGTGTTCTGGTAAGTGTTTCTACAAGGGGGGGTCAATGTCAGTGCATATGAGATTTATAGTATCGGCCACGGAGTTACCCCTATGCTTTAAAGATGTGTGTTTTTTAAGAAGGGTCCTAAAAAAGAGGGAGAGAGGGTGCCAATCAAATATTGAGGGAAAGGACATTCAAGAGGTGTGGGGCAGTGTGTGAGATCTTTTAGGAGGGAGGTGTCTTTAGATACAAAAGGGGTAGACTGACATCCTTGAGCAGAACGCAAGGGTCGGTTAGGTGTACAGTGAGAAATTGGGGCTGATGTGTAAAGAGGGCAGAAGAGAGGATGGGAATTTGTAAGTAATGAGTCTAATAGGAAGCCAGGAGAGGGATTTCAGCAGTAGAGACGCTAAGAGATTTAGGAGAGAGTGAAGTTATTCTAGTGGCAGCATTTCGGCTAGATTGTAGGGGAGACAGTAGAAGGTTAAAATAGTCGAGCCGGGAGAGGAGGGTCTTTGTTAGTTTTAGCAGTAGAGGGACAGAGGAAAGGGCGCCTCTGCAATGTTACAGATGTCAAAATGACCGGTTTTAGCTACATTATAAATGTGAGAGGAGAGAATGTGAGGGAGGAGTCAAATGTGACCCCTACGCAGCGTGCTTGTGGTATTGGGTGTATGATGGTACTGCCAACTGTAATGGTGAAGGAGTGTAACGGGTGCTCGCCACAAACGGGACCGAACCGTGAGGCTGAGGTAGGGATTTAGAATGCACTAACCTGCAGCCGCGAGACTGCGTCCGATGTGCAGATCCATAGCCGGGTCAGGGTAGGAGAAGTAGGATAGTGTTGATACTCGTCGTGGTCTAGGGTTGGAGAAGTAGAATAGTTGATGTGCGTGGTTGAGGTATAGAGCAGGTGGGAGTCCAGGTACAAAGCTGAGGTCCAGTGTATTTAGAGACAAGACAAAGTTAGCAGAATTGCACAAGGCAAAGCAGGACACAACAAGCGGTGTGCTTGTGAGTAGCACTTCGTCGCAGGTTGACTATTATGCTGAGCCAATTTGAGCATGGATCGGTGAGCATATAAAGGACGGTTACCCAATCAGATGAAAGGCACAAGGCTCAATGTAATAATTGCCTCTTGATTGAAGAGCTAATCCATGCTGAGTTGCACGGCTGTAAACGCTGATTGCAATCAGCCCATTTGATCGTCATGGGGCGGAGTAAGCACCACCGGTGAATTAGTTTAAGTAGTTATCCTGCTGTCGGTGTCCAACTCGTGGTTGAGTCCTTCGCCTGTCAATTGGACGGCGCCTGCGCACAATCCTGTCGGCGTGATGCACGTCACCAGGAGCATCACGAGACGTCACGGAGGTGGGGCCTGATCCTGATCCTCACAAGGGGAGAGTAAGGCCATACTTGGGAGGAAGTATGAGGAGCTCAGTCTTCGACGTGTTAAGTTTGAGTCCGCGGAGCGCCATCCAGAATGCTATAGCAGAGAGACATTTTGAGAGTTTGGTCTATAAAGCAGGTGTACGGTCAGGGGTTGAAAGATACATTTTGTGTCATCCGCATAGAGGTGATATTTGAACCCCAGAGATGTCATCAGGTCACCTAGATTGTGTGTAAAGACGAGAACCTAGGACAGACCTGTGGGCTCCACTCTCAGAGAGAGGAGGTGTAGGCAAACGAGACACAAAGTACGGTGCGAGAAGTAAGCGGAAATCCAGGATGGAGCTCTGTTATGGATACCAAGAGTTTGGAGACTATGAATTAGAAGAGGGTGGTCTACAGTATAAAAGGCGGCAGAGAGGTCGAGTAATATGAGCAGAGTGTAATGACCTTCGTCTTTTGCAGCATGGCGGTCATTAGTTATTTTTGTGAGGGCTGTTTCAGTGGAGTGTGCAGTGCGAAATCCAGATTGTAGAGGATTTAGGAGAGAGTTGGTGGTTAGGGGATACAAGGCGTTCAAGGCATTGGGGGAGACATGGTGTCTTTAAGTTGTTTTAAGTTAGTTGATTGGGAGAGCTCAAAGCCATTTGAGGAATGCAGTGGATCAGGTGCCACTATACCAGTTCTGATTTGGGAAATCTATATAATTGCAGTTAACTTGTTTTTTCGGAATACATTTTGGAGACACATTCCCCACAATGTTTTGTATGCACTTGTGTTTTAGTGAAGTTAGACACACTATATGTAGTACTTTTAAACAGAAAAGTGTAAAAAAAGCACAGACTTTCCCCATGGCAATACATGTAATGTTTTCTTACAGCACTTGATGAAGGCTAATGGACTTTTCATAGTTGGTATGTCTGGTCTTAGGATGGGGGAGGGTGAAGCTTTTAGACAGAGCTGGTGAAGTAGGAGAGAAACGTAATTCTGCATTCCACCGGAGGGGAGTGATTTTTGCCCACATGAGCATGTTTAAAACCCAGGCAAACTCATGTGAAGGTAACGTGTTTCAAAATACAGTATGTAGCAATAATGCATCATGCAGCTTTCCCTATGAAATGAATGTGGCAAAAGTAAGCCGTTTGTACACCAGTCTTAACTATCTTTTGGTACTGACTTCCTGTAGCACGTTATAACAGTTTTCATATTTTGGGTACCTGGAAAAAATATATAGGGGGTTGGGTGAACTTTATTGGCAGAATAGTTAAATGTCCACAGTATATTTTCCAGCCCTGCCTGTTTGATTTGCTGCTCTCCCAGAGTGGAGAACTAGGAGTACTAATTTGGTAACATCTATTCTCTGAGGTTTCCTTGTTGAGTCTTGAGGGGAAGGGTGGAGAGTTTGGGTGTAGCACTAACAGACAGCAGCATAAACGGTGTGCTGTCCCTAGCAGTAATCTATACACATGCTAGGATTTCCTGTCCAGTGAGCGACAAATTTCTTATACAGTAGTACTTTGTCTCCAGGAGACAAAATGGCCTCACAGAAAGCTGGCACTGGGAATCATGGTAAAGAAGCTCCTGCTAACTTTTCAATTGCGAGAGTTGTCAAAGCAGTGTGTTGGAGGTGCATTTAGTATGGGCTTTAGTTACTACTAGCTGAGAGCCCCGGCGTTGCCCGGGATGTTTGTGGTGTGGGTGTGGCATTTGGGTGAGGAGTGGTCAACGCGGCCCATGTGCGGTGGTAGTGCTGCTGTGGCTGTACTGATGGTGATTGTATCGGGGTGCTGATTTAGGAGGGGAGGAGGGGGGAGGTGGTGGGGAGGAGGGGGGAGGTGGTGGGGAGGAGGGGGGAGGTGGTGGGGGGGAGGTGGGAGGTGGTGGGGGGGAGGTGGTGGGGAGGAGGGGGGAGGTGGTGGGGGGGAGGTGGGAGGTGGTGGGGGGGAGGTGGTGGGGGGGAGGTGGTGGGAGGTGGTAGGGGGGAGGTGGTGGGGGGGAGGTGGTGGGGGGGAGGTGGTGGGGAGAAGGGGGGAGGAGGGGGGAGGTGGTGGGGGGAAGGGGAGGGGGGAGGTGGTGGGGAGGAGGGGGGAAGGGGAGGGGGGAGGTGGTGGGGAGGAGGGGGGAAGGGGAGGGAGGTGGTAGGGGGGTGGGGGGGAGGTGGTGGGAAGGGGGGGGGTGGTGGGAAGGGGTGGAGGGGAGGTGAAGGGGGTGGGGGGTGAAGGGGAGGTGAGGGGTGGGTGAGGGGAGGTGAAGGCCGCTCCCTCACCCGGCCGCTCACTCACCCGTCCGGCCGCTCACTCACCCGTCCGGCAGCTCACTCACCCGTCCGGCAGCTCCTTCACCCGTCCGGCAGCTCCCTCAGCCGTCCGGCAGCTCCCACGTGGATCTGAGGCAGGAGGCAGCTTGTTGTTGCCGCTCCCCCGCTGTGTCCCGGGCACTCGCTCCCCCGCTGACTGTAGCGGCGCCGGGGGGGGGGGGCTGAAAGCGCGGGAGACACGGGGAGAGGAGGAGGTGCGCGCGGGTGTGGAGGCTGATGTTCGGGGAGGACGAGGCGGAGGCTCCGGGACCGGCGGGTATGTGAGCCCCACCCCCCGGGTTATACATGCTGCTAATGTACACCCCTCCCCTACTGTGTGTGTGTGTGTGTGTGTGTGTGTGTGTGTGTGTTTGTGTCCCTGTGTGTCCTTTGGCCCGTCACTCCGCCTCAGGCCAATGAGAGGTGTGCGGGGGCGGCCCAAGGGACCAATGAGATTTCCCCTAGGGACACCGGACATCCAGGCAGGCAGGCAGGCATACAGTGCTTTCAATTATATAGTATAAGATACTATAGCTGTATGTAATTGTATGGCTAAAGCATTTGATTTAGTTTTTTTTTTTTTTTTTGGGAGGGTTTGTGGACCCTTCCTATATCTATGAACAGAGGCGTAACTGTGTTTTTTGCGCCCGGGTCAAGTTCCTTTAACTGCCCATCCCACTGTACACTTACACACACTGGCTAACTAACCCCTCCCCCTGACATCATGGAGGGGAGGGCCGCCTGCTCTGCTCCTCCTCTCTAAGGCTGCGTCCATAGTGCAGGATACGGCACGAGCTACGTAGCTCGCGCCAAAACAAACACTAGGATGCATATGCGCATAATGTGTGCATATAGTGCTAGCGCCTGCACATGCGCTACAGGGAGAGCGGCACTTCACGATACAAACAAGCTTCTTTTTCCCGTGGGACAGAGCAGCGCGGAAGCTAGCGCATTCTACTATGGACGCAGCCTGACTAGCGCTGCACTAACGCACCTATCAGTCAGCGTGGCAGCTGCTCCTCCCAACCTTTCTCCCCCCCTCACTGCCCGGCACTAGTGAAGCCGAATCGGGCGCTATAACCTGCTGCTGCACATACTGGCAGGTTAATCAATGCAGTGCCGCAACACTAGTGCCAGGGGTGGTTTCAGCGCCTCACCCGGCTACGTCTGGGGCAACTGCTCTGCTCGCCCCCCACTAGTTCCACCACTGCCTACAAATATTGCCCCTCTCTCAAGAATCATCTTTGGATGGGTCTTCTTTTAGGCCCTTATTTTGCTTGGTGAAGCAGGGCTAAATGACATTTTAGCAGTTCAATTAATACATCTGTTCTTTAGATAATAATAATGTCTATTGTGTAGTCATAACATGTAATCTGTGGGTACCAAACTATGTACTACTAACTTTCTACTTCACATTATGGCAATTATGCCAGCACATTTGATTTGGACGATGGAATCAGTATTTAATAGTAAATTTTTATTTAACATTTTCCTTTGCTATAAGGTTTAGTTTAATTGGTCTTTGTCTTGGTTGTAATTGGCACAAAGCAAGATGTTCTCCATTTCATTTTGATTCATATTCCTTGTTTAGCTGCCATATTTCAACAGTAGGACATCCAAGTAGTCTCCTAAACCAGCCTGCTTCTTATCCTAGCTTCCTTTTCTAGTAGACCTTTGACTGTCTGGACACGTAGCATAAAATTAGGCATTTGTTGAGCTGTTGTGTAAAAGTTTTGAGGAAACCCTGTCTGCCCACTGTAATAGCTTACTCTGCTAACAGGACGTATCCAATTTCATCAAAGTGTAGCCTGTTTTAAATGGGGGGAAAAAACTTCCTACAGCCGGGTAAGGAAACCTTTCATTTCTAGTCCAGACTGTATACAAGTACTGTATGTGTACAATGTCTGCAGCGAGCAGCGGTCAGAGCCGGGGGATTTTATTCCTCCGCGGGCTTAAAGGCACAATTCCTTTCACAAAGTCTTGTATTGAATTTTTGTTATGTTTATTTATATAGAATGAGCCATTTAAACAGCGTTTTACAGACTGCTTATACAAGACATAATACTGGGACAAATTATACCAAAAAGGATTAGTGCATAAAATGACACATTGAGGTAAAGTAAACTTAGAACATTCAATCCTATCTAGCACTGTATTTTATTTATTCATTTGTAATTTGTGTGCTTTCTTATTGTCCAAAACCTTTTGTAGAGCAAATGGCAGCCATTTTGTTCTATCCCCCAAAATCCAATAGCTTAAATTTTTTTTTAGCAATGACCTGTTTTCAAAATAGATTGACTCTTTGAGTGCCCGTGTGCCATTCTGAGGATGCCACTGGAACTGGAACCCACATGGCACTTACCAGAACAGTGTGCAGCGTGACTGCAGGGGATTGTCTGAAGTTCTGACTTTGTTTTCTGACAGCGATGGATGTGGCGTTGTGATCGTTACATAAGCGAACAGATCATCCTGTAGCAAGAATGTCGCGACCATTCCAGTACACGACTGGTTAATGGTTATTGCATCTCTATCCCACTATGGGGCTTATTCTGTATCTGACGAAGCAGCCAATTCAACCTATTTTCAGTTTCAAATCCCCATTGTGTGGCCGCTGCGGCCGATTATAGAAAAAGCTTGTAATTTCCGTCGGATTTTCCAGCGTTTTTCACATCCCGTTTGGACTTGAATGGGTTATATGTATATGTACATACTTTCCATAGCCATCATTGTAATAGTAGTGGCTCAATGGTAACGTCGCTGAATGAGGTCGTGTACTCAACTCATTGGTTCTAACGGAAATCTAGTGCGGCTGCTGTTCCCTGAGGGTAGGGTTGAGAAACAAATCGATATGCTGTATAACATTTTTTACACACACCCCACACAACACTCGCCTTCTGTCCTGGAGTTAATGGTTCTGCCAGGCCAAACCATAGTTTTGAAAGTTTTGCTATACACTTGAGCAACTTTATATGTACCTATGCAAACTATATGTAAAAGTTGAGCTTTTAATTGGTATCTATCTTTGGTAACCAAGATCTGTGTAAATCTGAAAAAATAAACGTTTCTCTTAATATTGTCTCAGATATCGCTAACAAATTAAATCCTTTAGTTTATTATGGTCTTCTGATTTTACTGATATAGTTTACATATTTTTGTGGCCAATACAGTCTCCAAATTAGCAACACAAGTCCTGAAAAGTCAGCTGGGAACAGATGTAAAATATGTATGTTATTGACAATACAATACTACCCCAAACAGACATTGTAAGTTCACCTGGGCAGGAGCTGTGTGTGTAACATTTCTATGTGCTGCGTACCGCGCTCTATACTGTCATTGTGAAGTGCCAAGACCAACAAAAAGCCTGAACTGCTCACTGGAAATTAGTGCTGCGAAGTTTGTGTTTGAGCTGGGGATATCCTGTGAGTCTCAGGGATCGGGAGCAGCTCCTAATTTGAGGCTCCTGTCCTCTAGAATAATCACACTGTACTGAACACTAGTATGTAGATTCAATTAGATGACTGGAGGGTTGTCACACAACAGGGTAGGCCTGGCTGCCGGCGGCCCCAGGTGCGTGACCAGACAAGTCGGTCTGCTGCCACCAGAGCCTGTAGGATAGGCCGAACCCCTTCTTTATCCCGTACTACGCACAAGAACAGTTTAAGTGCAAGTGACTTCACACAAGTGAATAAGGGATTTCACAATAAAATGATACAATACAACCAATATGGGAACGCAGTATTTGTACCCCTCCAATTCTATCTTTTTGTGATTAGTCCTTAAAGTTAGACTTTTATATTGTGAGATAAGCTTTCACATATTTTGCTGCTTTAAAAGCATGTTTTTTTTTTTTTAATCGGGTTTGTAATGTTGGATAATACTGCATTTTTATTTTTTATTCAACCGCTAATGCCATTTTTAATGAGGTGCTTTATTTTTTTAATTTTTAATTTTTTCCCCTTTTTAAAGCATCCTTGGATTTCTGTAGCAGGCTTTAGCACACCTCACCAGCAGTGCAAGATCTTTGCAACACTTTCCTGTTTGTGATAATTTGTTGCCAATATTCCCAGCAGTTTGAACTATAAACTGACAATATATAATGTTACCTTTGTAATAAAAGGATACACTGTAGCTGTTGAGTTATACTGCCTAAAGCAGGCATTATTTTAATCACGCCGTTAGAACTTTTACAGATTTATAACCGGAGCATCAAATGATTGCCAGTTTAGGTAAGAATTTGGAACTATATATTTCCTCATGCTTTACATATACAAAAAAGGGGGTAGGGGAAGGAAATATAGTATTGCGTACTGCTGTAACATTTGTACGGTATGAACAGTTCTATAGGCCGCACCCGTTTAAATTAATTAGTGGTCATTGCTGAGAGTTTAAATAGACGCTGCTATTCATGAGCCCCTGAGGAAGTTGCCACAGCAGTGAAACGCGTAGGGTTTAAAAAAACACTGATCACAAACAGGGCTTTCATGGCTCTGGTTTCACAATATGGCCGCTTGTGAATCAATCCTACAGTCTGTGCAATGCGACCACTACAATATAACCTTATATTACTACGGGTAACACATTTTGGCTGAGGCGAAAGCTCTAAAATAGTTCCTGCTGGGAACACTCCCAAGATAATTTGTTGCCAGAGCTTATGCCCTGCGGGGGAGAGGGCAGGATTCAAGAGGTGTGTCTGGGATGGCAACCAAAGGATGCTCACTACATAAACACATTCAAAATGGCACGAAAAGGTGGAAAACTAAGAAAAACATAATTAATTTGCAGCAAGTATGATCTAATACTACAGAACTTTTATATATGTATATATATTTCTCTGTATTGCTGCTACACGGGCATCTCCCCAGTGCCCAACATTAACCCGTGCTTCTCGATGGGCAGCAGGTCAGGGCTTGACCTATATTTCGGGAGCGCTGCTGCTCATTTCATCACACTGGTTATTAATCTTCTGGCTGCAAAATTAGGATAGGGGAAAAAAATATATCTATATCCATTCCTTACCCTTTCAATGGGATTGTTTCCCTTTGTGGCAAAACTGATGCGAAAAACATTTACCATTTTACTACTGGAAGATGCAGACCTTTGTGTCTGTTTGTATTAAAAATACAGAATTGACCACATTATGTTCTCTCCTTAACATCCCCTGCTGATTTACAGTATTCACTGGTTACCATCATTTCCTTTATGCATTTTGAAGATTAACAGAGAAGCTGCTACCCTGTGTTAGGGGTCAAATTGATTATTATTGTGGGTTACATGGCAGCAAGGGCAGACGGCAAGCAGAATCTACGTAGGATCCCTGGCAAGGTGGTTGCGGGGTATTTCAACAGCAGGATGTTTAGTATATAATAAAGTTGGGTTTGGATTCCATGGAGACAAAATACATTAAGGTCCAGCAATTCTTAAAATGCTGTAAAACGTTTTTTAGATATATTTTCTCGTAAACATTTGGGGGATTGGGTGTGGCGAGTGTATAGATAATACTCTGGTTATGCACCTCATAAACTCCTACCACCCCCCTTTTAAATCCCATCATGTAAAATCTGTGCTATGATTTGGGCAAACCAGCTCTGTTAATCTGAAAATTGATAGAAGCCAACATTTCTCTACTTTAAAAATAAGTATCCTGTGCACATTACAAATAAGATTACTGTAACTTAATCAGAACACAGTTGTCGCTTGTTTACGAACTGTATATTGATGAGTCTGTCCTACAGGTTATCTTTGAGACGGAGAAATCTGTTTGAATTAAACACAGGTTTACTCTGTCGCTCATAGAAGGGAATATGTATACATTCAGGCTACTGGTTTCTGGTCTCTGATCCCAGTTGGGCTTAGTGGTTGGCCTGGGAGGGAGCTGTGTGCTCGCCCTTTGTATGGCATATTTATGGCCGCCGCCCTCTGTACAGCGCAGTGAAAACTCTGCTAGACTCGCAAAGCATTAATAACTTTCATGCGGGAAACAAGGTAAGAAAAACAAAGCACCACTAGCACCAAGATATGGAACAAAAAAATGGTTAAACGGAGTGCGTACCCATATACTGTATGACGATTTATTGGTCCAAACGAAACACAGCTACATCATGGGGTACACAGGACCCCCACCAACGTGTTTCAACCGTTAGGTCTTTGTCAAGGTGTATCACCTTACTCCACGTCGATGTGTAATTGTCTGGACACTCAGTTGTGTGGATTCTTACTGTAGTGATTGTGGAATCTTACCAGGTAGTCGACATACTGTGGAAATTGCTCATTACAAAGGTGTTGGTACATTACTATATTAATACGGGTATTTCACCATTGAGGAACATCATTCAAAAGTTATATTATATGGGAGTCTGCAGTTGCAGAGCACCCCACAATTTTTTCTGTTTAATAGCTTTCATGCGACCTACACTGCTGCGTACAATTCAACCACTCGAAATGTTGACTTGGAATTGCGTGTCTAACTTAAACACGGAGTTGTGTGAAATATGATTTTGAATATAATGTAGGCACCTTTTTTGAAGTTTCTGGGTAATGTGTCATTTTTGTGTTTTTGTTCCTGCAGAAAAGGAAGCGACGGGAGAAGGACGACGACTCTCTCAGCCTCTGCAGCTTTGATCTGAAGGTAACGAGAGCCACTTTGCATCGTATAGAAAGTAGTGTGACGTCTCTCAGATCGAGTTGCCAAAGTACATTTAATATTGTGTGACACATCAAGTGATCATAAATGCAACATAAGACTTTCCTAACCAAAGAAACCAGCGTCCCAGTAGAGAACTCTTTGTTCGTTGGCACGACATAATGGACGGAGAAGTTCCTACAAAAGAGTATTTAATATGTATCTCTATTTACTTTTTTTGCCTTGGGTATAAACCTGTCAGGACAATTGGCTACTCGCAGACATAGGAACCCTTTCATCTTTCCTGGAGTGTACATGATATATAGATAGATAGAGATATAATATATATATATATATAGATATATATATATATTCCCTAAAGCCAGCAGCAAACCTGTATAATCAATTTCTTAAGCTTTTATTATATATTTCTTGTTTGGTAGATCATAAATGTATTGAATTACAAATATGCCTAGCATACTGTTGAGGCTTGTAATATAGTACGCGCTCGGCGTTTCCCATGCACGTGGCACACACGTATAGTGTCTATACGGCATGCGGTGACGGTCGCGGCTATGAGGCTTGGCTATGACGTCACAGCTTTAGGCCACACTGTGATTGGCTCACAGGGTTATGTGCCAGTATCTCCTGCAGTTTTCAGCTTCCTCGTCATATGGGCCAATAAAAACCTGCACCGGATGATGTCACGACTTCCTATTGGCCCACAGAGTCCGGGAGCTCTAAAAAGCAGACATATATAGTCAACCCTGGAGTGGCTACAGGCATCCCCTAGGAGGTCCCTACAGAATGTCCCTGGAGCTCAAATTAATGGGGTTCAGGCTCAAGAGAGGGGGGAAAATAGCTTGGATTGCCTATTTAAATGCAAGTGAAAGCCCAGATATCTTCTTATTGTTTCAATGCACTTTAACCTCTGCCAGTGTAATAAAAAGTGAATTCGTGGACAGCAGTGCTTGACATGTATATACAGTGATTGCCAGCATACCAAGAAGAATTGGTGCAAGGTGGACAGATCATGACCAGGGACCTCCAGCAACATGTATAAAAAGAAAGGATGTCCCACAGCACTCGGGATGCAAAGAAGGTTCTAGGGCAGCCTTTAAGTAGAAACAAAGGGGCGACGAAAAAGGAAGAGGGTTCAAGCAAATTCATTTATTTGTGTCTTTTCAGTTGATCCAAGCAAACTTGATCAAGGTGAGGGTTGTGACAAATAAATGAATTTCCTTGAGCCCGTGTGTCCTCGTTTTGATTCATGTAATGTCGTATTGGACCGACCAGGAAGGTCCTGTTTGAGTTGGAGCACCAGCAAACATTACATACCATATTTAGCCCATGGAGAGCCTGGGGAAACCTTTGGTACCTTCCTAATTAGGAATTGACAAAGGGCTGCACTTGAATAAATATAAACGTATCTTTTCATTCTGGGTGCTGTGGACACCGTTCCACTGGTAACACGTGACCTCTGTCGGCGATAGCAGCCGCCTAACTGGTTAGTGTGAAGTTTAGCCTGCTTTTAACATTACATGTAAAATAGCTTTAGCTTCTACTTTATTTATTTTTTCTGATGAGTGTGACTTAGAAGTTTCCCAGGAAACGATCTTTAAATTGCCCTCACATGTTATTCGCATTCTGACGATCAGTGGAATATTTGCTTGTCATGTTTGTTCTGGACTATTATAATGGTTTGAACTCTGCCCGGTAAGCTTACAATCGCATGTGTTTGTATGTTTTGATGCACTTTTTTTAAACTTAAATTTTTTATTAGTTTTTCAGGCGAAGATGTACAGATATAAAACATTAAAGGGTGGGTATTGGGGGGGGGTGGATACATAAAACAAGAGAGGAGTTAGGGGTGGTGGGGGGTAGGAAGAGCACAAAAATATATACACCGATTTTGGCGAGAAATACAGAGGTAAAACCACTTCGGGAAAATATTGTGGGGAAAAAGGGGGTAGGGGTGGGCACCAACAAATCAGAAAAGTGGAGGGAGAAACAACTCAGACACAGATCCACAAGTTATAATATTTAGCAAGATATCTTAGAGTGAGGTGTCTGTATAGGGGATACACTTTAAAGGGTCTGGGTTATGGAAAACAAGGAGTACAAATAAATTCTAGTGTAGTGGAGGTAAAATGAGAGATTTAGAATTATTTTAATTCGGAACATAGATTATAGCTTGGTTAGACCTTTTTACGTCATTGTAGAGTCCATCTAGGTAGCTTGGATCGGCTAAGGGGCTTAAATAGGTTTCAAATTTAGAGGGAATGCCTGCCCCATTCTCCACAACATCCAGTTTTACCGTTTTTACCTCCTTTTAGGATACTGCACATTAAACTTGCGTGAGAGTGCCAGAAATTATCTTATGGGATAGTCCCACCACATCCAACATTTATAGAACCGATTTTTAGACTGCGTCTCTGACCCTCTGACATTCTCATCAGCTGCTGGCTATTCTGAGCTAGGGGGTATGGGAGGGACGGAGAAAGTAACTAAAATGTAGGGGGAGGGGAGGGAAAAACCGAGGACAAATTAGAGTGCGCATGGATATGTCTCCGGAGAGCCGGTCCTGAAGCTCACCTGCCCTTGGGTATAAAATCTGGGGATGGGGGATAACAGAAAAAAAACAAGGGCAACTGTGTCTTCTTTGACACAGAAATATTGGGGGGTAGTGACCAAGACTCAGACAACATAACACACTAATTACTCCGAACCGATAGTTGAGTCTATAGTTCAGCTTGGGGTTTGGTCATAACTTCTAGAGTCTACTTCACCGAGGTATCTGCATGGGGGGTTCTTCCCAAGGTAGTCGTGGATCGATATGGATCCATGGACGGAGGACTCACGCCTCTTAATTCAGGTCCGGATAATCCGGAACTCAGACCTAGATGTTAGAGGAACGCTTTACCATCTTGTGGGTTCCTCAGAGTCTGTGGTCGCCCATCTTTAATTAAAGTGAGTTCAAAAGGGAATGTCCATCTATATTTAATATTGTGGTCTCTTTATTTCACCGTCACCTATCTGAGATTTCTTCTTTTAGCGAGTGTGGAAGGTGCCAGGTCTGCGTAAATCTGTAGGGGTATGTTTTGGAACTTGAGGTCTCTGGATCTTCTGATCACCGTATTGAAGGCTTCCTTAGTTTTGAAATAGTGGAATCTCAACACCACGTCCCTTGGTCTGTCTTCTGGTTGGGGTCTTGATCTTAACGCTCTGTGGCATCTGTCCAGGGTAAGAGACTCCTTTGTAGCATCAGGAAGGGCCGAAGTTAGCCATTTGCCCATGAACCCCTCAATGTCCGTTACAGATTCTGGGATCCCACGGATTCTGAGATTATTACGACGGTCTCTGTTCTCCGCATCTTCCTGTTTATCTTTGATGTCAAGAAGTTGGGATTTCATTTCCTGGAGCTCGGTGTCCATCAGAGATTGTCGGGTGGCTGTGTCATCGATCTTGGATTCTAAGGAGCTAGTACGTTCCCTACGGGAAGAGATCTCGTCTTTAAGATCCTTCACTGCTGTTTGCATAAGTGTTTCGATTTTATTATAAAAGATAAGTAGATCATTCTTTGTGGAAAGATTTCCGATCTCAACCCCTGGGCCTGGGTCTAAATGTTCCACGGGATTGGTCACTTCCAACTCCTTCTGTTCTGGTGTTGGCTGACCATAGTTTTTAAAGTAATCTCGGACCTCACTCTGGTTCTTTTTCTTTCTGATGGTTCTAACTGCTTTCGAAGCCATGGTAGATGTAACTTGCATGAGATACAGTTTATTTTTGAAGATTAGGCCGAGCCAATTTGCTTTCGTAGATTAAGAATGGAATCTGGGGGTTTGCGGCACTCCGGTCTCAAGGCTCTCTTTCAATCAGCACTAATTAGTCTTTTCTGCTAACAGGTCTTTTTGTGAAGGGGTATTTGTTCCTTTAAGAGGGATCGTAGTTTTGTAATTTATGTGGTTGTTCCTCACAGATAAGGGGAGGAATAGATATTGCCCTTTGATGCCCGAATTATTAGAGCCTTGCTGAGGTCTCTATAGGCCCTTTAGGGGTCCACGGTGGCTACCCTTGATATAGAAAATGTTCCAGGAGGGAACCAAGACAGACCTGACCTCCCCAAGCAGCTTTAAGGAGCACCAGATCAAAAATGGCACCCTCCCTTCAGGGGCCTCCCCTGCTACCGCACCGACCAGCAGCCGAGAGCCTGGGGCCCTTTTCTGTCCCGATTCAGGTATTCTCGGCAGGCAGTCCTCTGTTCCCTGCCGCGTGGCGCCTTACCCCTCCTCCGGACCCTCTGATGCTAGACTGGTGGGTTGGGATGAAGCTGTGAGCCGCGATTCCGTCTGAGTCCCTTGGTTTCTGTCCGCCTACAACACCTGTCTGAGATGGCACCGGAGTCCGTCTGGGCACCACAGGTGCTATTGGAATCTTCCCGCTGGCGCCGGTTCAGTTGATCGCGTCCGAGGTACTCGGATCAGCCCGACCGCTTATGTCCGGCGGCCATCTTGGGAGTCTCAGAGAGCTATTGCCGAGAGATTTCCCTTGCAGAGTCACGCTGCAATCTGTCCCCCCGAGGGTTCCAGGTTCAGACCTCAGAATATTTTGGGCCATGGTGAACGAGTCACCCACTTTTGGAGCTGAGGGAATAGTTTTATTGGGCGTTTTACACTTCTGGGGAGCTGAGCTGGCTTGCGTCTCGGCTCCGAGTCCTGGCCACGCCCCCTTAACTCCGACGAAGCGCCACACAGGCGTGAAACGCGTTAGAGACAGAGGCTTTTTTCCTGCACCCATTCCTGTCTGCACCATGCTTTTTCAATAAAGAACTTTACTTTTATCTAACTGCTGCTGTCCCGTGGATCCAGTTCTTTGCTGTGCGCTGCATCTCTACACTTGTGGCTACCTGAATTATCTCAACTGGCAGAAGCACGCATCCCAGAAGGCACAATGGGCAAGGTCACGTGAGTTAGTACTTTAAACTGTACTTAGAGGTATTTTATTGGTGTTTTTACAAGTTGTCAGTACCAGTCCACATTGGCAGTGAGGGGGTGGGGCTCATATATCTCCATTACCCACACTCACCAGGACATTTATTCAGGTGTCAGACACATATACTCACCCATATATACCTCACTCATTTACATACCTCAAACCCAGCCTATGACTTTCAATCAAGAAATTATTGTTTATTACATATTTTGTCACTTGAGCACTATATTTGAACAATGTTCTTCTACCTGACTTATTGAAATACTCTTCTAATTGTTTAAAGGGAGATGGCACTCCAGAAATGTTTTGGTACATTTAACAAAGCTTGCCATGTTGTCATTAATAATATGGGAAGTTCTATATATCATACAGTAGGCTTCAGTGTACGTTCATGTTCTGTAACTTTCAACTCTCCAAAGATGATGGGAAGATGGAATGGAACGAAATTATCTATTGACATTCATACTTCTAGCACACTTGTGACCAATTACTGCTTAAGAGCGTCTGAAATGACAACTTTCTATTAAAATAATTTTGAAACACCACCTGTTACCAAATAGTCGCTGTGACAAGCAAAGCGATAAATATTATGGCACAGTCGTTCGAGCTTAACAGCAGAGAGATGTACTGTAGCTCACGGAATATGGCAGCACATGCATGGAAACTATGAACCGTTACTTGATTTGACTTGGCTTTGCTGTTTTATTGACATTTAGCCCATTCATGATCTGTTAAACACAGACCTAACAATAGAAATTACGTTCTAAACACTGATCTGTTTGTAAATCACCAATGGATGCACATCATTTAAGTAATCCCTGAAAAATCATAATCGAGACACTTTTGTACAGTCATATTCATTTCTATAAACATTCTACATTTTCTTATGCTTTTACTGTACACACACCCTGTACACAAACGAGACCCTGCCTGGTGCGTACACACGGCACAAGTTTCTCCTCCGTGTTCTCCTGTGCGGTGCTCTCTGCTGGCAGTGAGGTGGAGTCACTGCGGTGCTGGTAACCTCCCCTGTCTGAGAGCTGCTCTCACGCAGTGTGCATGAGAACTCAAAAGCTGATTGGCTGAAAAACTTGGCAAGGTGCCAAAAATTTCAGGCCATTACTGAGTGGATAATGCCCGGAATTGACCAATCTGAGAGCAGGGATTGCAATAATGGCCAGAATTTCTAACAGCAGACTATTCAGACTATAAATTAGTAATCCCCGTAGAACAGGGCATTACTGGCCAATAATGCCCTGGCTGGAAGAGTTGAAGGCCCGAGGCGAAGGAATGGCCGGTCATGTATGATTCTCACATTTGCATCAAACTGAGCCAGTGATAATCCAAGAGGTTTATGAACTTGGATCTTCTCTTCATTGGATCTTAATGACATGCGCCTAGATCTTCTAAACGGAGCGAAGCATTAGCGCTCATGTTGCGTCCCCCTCAATTGACCTTGAGGTGCACTGAGGCTTTGCACGATTTAGATCTGGTCCATGGTTTATACTACAGCCTAATTATTTTAAGTAATTTTATTCGGGGAAATAACTAAAGTAACTGACTTGGGTGTTGTGTTTTTTTATTATTATTTTTATTTTTGTAGTAGTAAATATTTAAACCAGCAAAACGTGACATGTTATATATAGAATAATGGATAGAATTGGTTCTGCAAGATAGATAGATTTGGTTCTGAGAGACACTTTTTTTTAAAATAATAATTATTATTATTATGCTATTCTTAATATAATTTTTAATGAATTGTAAAGCATACGTTAATTTCTATAGCGGATTTTAGCCCGCTTCCCCAGCAGTGCAAGATATGTGCAACACTTTCCTGTTTGTGATCATTTGTTGCTAATGTTCCCAACTGTTTGAGCTGTAAACTGTAACAATAGATAACATTATCTTAGTAATATAAGGATACATTGTAGCTGCTGAGTTACATCTGACTGAAGGATTGGGTGAAAGGAAAGGTGGCCATATTGTTAGGCACACAATCAGAATTTTGACAGATTTATAAAGATTTGGCAGCTTAGGTTGGCGTGTAGAATTTGCATTGCCACATGCTTTACATATACAAATAAGAAAAAAAAGATAAATGTGGTTTCAAGCCCAGGATGTGGCCTTTGTCCGAGTGTAAATCTCTATACATGTTGCTACCCTGTTATTCTGTAACACATTGCTGATTCACTCTGAGAACTCCCATGTTTGAGAAAACAATGTGTCTTATCAGTGTTTTGTGGCAACAAGATCCAACACAAAACTGAGTAGTGAGAAATGCAAATAAATGTCTTGCTGCCTTTACACACTACCCGAGTTTACTGATCTATTTACAAGAGACCTATTTACAAGAGGTTAGTCTCAAAGATTGTTCAAATGTTCTTTATAATTGAATGTCCGGAAACGACTAATAGTTTCCAAACTACAGACCCCTAAAGAAATTGTGAGTCTAAACCTCGACTTTAACACTAGAGCAGGGGCGGGCAACTCCAGTCCTCAAGGGCCACCAACAGGTAAGGTTAAGGATATCCCTGCTTCAGCACAGCCCCCCCAGTCCGGCCGGTCCCAGTCCCTACCTTGTCACGCACCTTTCCCCAGCGGTGCGCGACAGGTTTTCAGGGAGGCGGGAGAATTTGACCTCGACATCTGCGACGGGGCGTGGCCACGCCTCCGGCGGCGGTTCAGCCAATAAAGGCGAACCAGCCGCGGGACGTCATGGCCACGCCCCTGCAAACCCACAGCCACGCCCCCTCCCACGCCATGCCCCTCCCCCCCCGCCGGGCGCGCGTGCCACAGTGAAGACTGGGGACTCAGCCTTACACTTGCTCTGTTTACTTTATTCTGTTTGCTTTAATTAAGTAATAATCCCTGAAGAACAGGGCATTACTGGCCAATAATGCCCTGGCTGGAAGAGTTGAAGGCCCAGCTAGGGCATTATTGGCCAGTAATGCCCTGTTCTGAGGGGATTATTACTATTATAGGCTAAATGTAGGCTTATTTCATAAATAATAGACACTTTTGTATAGTTAAATAGATTTTTTTATTAAAATAAAATGGTAAATACATGAAATCACCTCTATATACTCTTACACTGCAGATATCTATATCCACACACTGCCGCCCCCTCTGTGTACACACACACACACACACACACACACACACACACACACACACACACACACACACACACACACACACACACAGCAGCTCACACACACACACACACACAGCAGCTCACACACACACACACAGCAGCTCACACACAGCAGCTCACACACACACACACATGCTCACACAGCAGCTCACACACACACACACACACACACACACCAGCTCACACACACACACACACAGCAGCTCACACACACACACACACAGCAGCTCACACTCACACACACACACACAGCAGCACACACACACACACAGCAGCTCACACACACACACACACACACACACACAGCAGCTCACACACACACACACACACACACAGCAGCTCACACACAGCAGCTCACACACACACACATGCTCACACAGCAGCTCACACACACACACACACACACACACACACACACACACACACACACAGCTACACACACACACACAGCAGCTCACACACACACACACACAGCAGCTCACACACACACACACACAGCAGCACACACACACACACACACACACACAGCAGCTCACACACACACACACACACACAGCAGCTCACACACACACACACACACAGCAGCTCACACACACACACACACACACACAGCAGCTCACACACACACACTGGAGCTCTAGACACACAACACAGCACCTCCTCTACACTCACTACACAGCACCTCTACACACACACAGCAGCACTACACACACAGCACTACACACACACAGCAGCACTACACACACACACACAAACTCTTCTGCTACACACACATGCTACACCCATAAACACTGCTAGTGACACACACACACACACACACACACACACACACACACACAGTAGCTCTATACACACAAACACACACACACATCAGCTCTACACTCACACAAACTGCTGCTACACATACAACAGCACAACACACACACACACACACACACACACACACACACTGCAGCCACAATATAAAATGCAGCCACTTACTAAACTTTGCACTCTCCCCCCCACCTCTATACACAACACAGCACCTCTACACACCCCCCCCCCCCCACACACACACACACTCTGCACCTCTATACACAACACACTTACTACTACCCCCCCCCCCCCAGGAGGAGTCAAACAGTGGCTGATACTTTTTGACCAATCCCCTGCCCTGTCTCAGAGCTGTTACTTAATTCAAACCAATCCCCTGCCCTGTCTCAGCTGTTCTGAAAGCTGATTGGCTGGAAATAAACAGAATGAAAACTGCACTTTGAAAGCTGTTAAAATTCAGGGCATTACTGATTGGATAATGCCCGGAATTTTAACCAATCGGAGAGCAGGGTTTACAATAATGCCCTGAATTTTACTGCTTTAGCCTATAATACCTTTTATAAACTGCCCTTGGCGGGGATCAGACAAACAAGGTTGGCAAGATTAACTCCGACATTGCTTCAAAATGTTTGACAATGTTGTATTTTTTATTTTTTTTGTTTGTTTTTATGTCTGAAATTTATCTTAGCCTCCCTCTGTGCTTTAAAAAAAAAACTACAGGGTATCTCCTTCCTTATCAGTGCATTAGGCTAGGTCCCCCCTGCCTGCTGCAGCGTGCGCTACAGGGACAAGAGCCGCCCCTCAATGGAGCCGGGCCCACTTGCTGCCTTGCCCGCCACGTTGTGCGAACAGATTTCTCTGAAGACAGGAAATCTGTGCTCACAACTTGCGACGGAGCGATGGCCACGCCCCTGGCGGTTCAGCCAATAAGGGTGGACCTGCCGGGTGACGTCATGGCCGAGCCCCCCTCCGTCTTTCCCCCTGCAGCTCGCCGTAGACCGGGGATCTCTGCAGCACACGCCGCCAGCCTGGCAGGCGCGCGTGCGGCGCCGACACCGGGGCCTCCGCCTAACTCGTGATAAAGATCTCCCTTGTTTCAGTGTTGGGATTCTAGTCATTGAGTATGTACAGTAAGAGACCAGGAGGTGTTCCACTTTAACTACACGAACCACTCCCAGCAAAATTAGATCTTTACAAGCACTGGCCATGAGCAAGTGAACTGCAGACCTGGTTGCACCTACTCCTGATGTCCAGCTCCACCTGTAAACGTTGCTTTCCGATGTTTGCCATCCACCTCCTTTTCTGCCATAGTGGCAGCACCTCATCTTTACAACATTTTATATTCGAACATTCCCCTTCTCTTTTAGATGTCCATGTAATAAATTAACAGTACATTTGTGTTTTTTGTCACACCAAACTTATTCACTGGACTGAGAGGTTCCTGATCATGTTACGGTCGAATAGTTCTGGTAGCCGTGTAGAGAAACCAGAGCAGGGGTGCACAAATGTCTGTTGCTGCGCCCCCCCCTGTCTCCACTCTTCCGGTGCTTGCGCGCCTCTCTTCCCTTCCCCCCCCCCCTCTGACCTTCCTGCCGTGGGTCAAATGACGCAGCGGGGTAATGTGACGTCATGCAGGGAGTTCTTATATCGTAAAGTTCATGCTTGATGCCTTTAAAAATGTGTAATTAAAATGCAAGTAATTAAAAAGCTCTTGTGTTCTGTATAAAATTAATTCTAAGTACTCAATCTCCAGGGAAAGACTCCTATAAAAAATTTCTTTACCGCAAAGCAGTCATGAGTCGGGTACGAGGAGGGCGGCTATTAGCAGCATTTCTTTCACTAGCTTTAAAAGATGGATGTCTTGCATTACTCCTTTATCAGGCGTCTTGGAATGAGCAAGTTTGACTTTCCGGGCAAGTGCTTTACAGATTGTAACGGAAAGAGGCAGCAGGGCTTCCCAGCAAAGGTCTAGGCCAGCCGGCTGTGTCCCCCCTCGGTCCACTTAAGCCCCTTTTCCCCTTTACAGCAGCAATCCCTCACAGAAGCCTATATGACTAACTCCTGTAATATTTGTATCAGACCCCGAGGCATGTCCTGCTCTAAAGATGAAGAAAAAAACACGTAATAATAAAAAAGGTTTTTGTACTGTAAAAGAAAGGAATGTATTTATCACTAGCTAGTTGGTTACGCCTTCAGACTGCAATGGGCTCTCCGGAGAGCTGCATTTTAAACTTCTTTTTTTAAAAAAAGCATAAAGAAATCTCAAAGTGAGAAAAAAATTAATTGCAAAAAAGGTCGATCAGCAATGACTGCTTTAAAATGTGTATTGGATTATTATACTTCCAGTTGTATTGCTGTAGTGTGCCATAGCCTTTCAGTCTACTTTTTTTTGATGGTCTTTTCAGCATATGGTGCCATGTATCTATTGTGTCGTGCGCTATATTGGATTGTATGGTGATGTGACTTGACGAGAGGAGTCTGCCAGGCGTTTAACTGGAGCTTTCTGCAACTTCAGCAGCCAGCCAAAACCCCTTTGTTTTTCTACTGTCTGCTATTCGTTCTGTTATGCTTTGTTATATTTGTATGGCAACTTAAGGCCATGATGCGGCTAGGCGAGAAAGGAGATTCACGCCACACGTGGAGTGGGGGCCACTGTTTGTAACCAACTGAGGGGAGGCGCATGAGCTGCCACTCCCTGCACCACCTGAACAACCAAGGTCTTCTGAGCCACTGGCCTCACTCCTCCCCCGGGTGACTTTTTTTGGACTCTATTGTCTGCTGTTTGGTTAAGCCCTGACGGCCCCTGATTTGATTGTTGGTTTAAAGGAAAGCCTCTCTGTGATTGGCAGGTAAAAGCCTTGAACGCTCTTCATTGACAGTCCAGACACCCTGGGTTGGCCGGGCATGGCCTGGTCACACCCCTGCCTTTCAATGGCACAGCGGTTAAGTTCCCGTTTCACAAGATTGGTGAATTTGTAATCTAGCCCCCCAGATTCACTGGTTCACCAAGCTCTGGTCTTTTTCCTAAACAGCGGGTTGCTGGTATATGTACCATGTCTCACTCTCTGTAGCCTTGCCTGGGGAAAATACTCGCCAGCCTCAATCTGAGCGTTTAACTGTCAAGCACTTAAACCAGTGTTTTTTCAACGTGGGTTCCTAGGAACCATTGGGTTCCCCGGGCATCCCTAAAGGGTTCCCTGTCATTTTCAGGTAATTTTAAAATGATACCAAATACAGAAGAATTTACAATGCATCTGATCTCAGACGTGCTATTAGAGAGGGTCGGGGTCCCTCAGAATTTCACATAGGGTTCCTAAACCCTAAAAAGGTTGGAAACCACTGACTTAAACTAAGGATATTCTAATCAGCACCAGGGACTTTCCTTTCCATGACCCAACTGACCTACAACCGTTGATCGGAAGGCACCAAGCCGGTCTTTCCTGTAAGCTGTAGGTTTTTATGTGCTATCCCTTTTTTGTTTTCCTGCTGCTAGCTGTACTGTTAACCCTTTTGTGTACGGCTACTTTTTTCCTATTAAACCTGTTGGTTTAAATTAGCTCTCTTTCCTGGCAATTGTAAGCGTATATGTTCGGTGAACCTACCCACTGCGTTTATTTTCAGGGTTTTGGCTCTGTGAGTTGTATCTGTGAGTTGCCACGCCTAGCTTGGTAGTAGGCCCCATTGAATAAAGTCTTTTTTTCACTAGCGAGTGGGTACGAGCCGTCGCTGCCAGAGACCACGGAGCTCTGAACGGTGCCCTTTGGTTTCGTCTGAGGGGGTTCCACTCTACCTTTTTCTTCCTCTTTAAGATGTCACTGCATTGCCTGGCAGTCTGAGGTGCAATTCAGGGTGGTAGGAGTCCTTGTAAGGCCAGTTTTCACTTGTATTTGAATAACTCTGATCACAGCTGGTGTGTGACACAGGTTATTTTGTCTTTGAGAACATATATTTTAACATACTGTTGGTGTAACCAAACATTATGTATGTTCTTTAAAGATGCAGTTAAGTCTTTTTTTTTTTTTAATTTATATTTTTACGTCAATAGTTTAATGTGGGCAATCTCTAATTACCTAAAGAACTGCATACAGTAGCTGACGGTCAATTCGTTCTCCGTCTATTGATCAGCAAAGTTTGGCGACATCTTTAAATATGGGGAATGTAAATCGTTGCTATAAGAACAAGCATGCTTGTTAAAATAGAATACAAGAAAATTGGTCTTTCAAAGTTATTTTTTTTTAAACAGAAAATTCTAAAAGTATTTTTTCTTACTACAGAACTGATTTATTAAAAAAAAACACACATTCAGGATATTGCTTGAACTGCAGCTTTACTACAACTTGTATCAGAATTACAGCATAAGGCCTCGGTCCCGCTGCGCTCGTTGGCGCGGGCGGCCACACGCGAGTTCCCCACCAGCAGGGGAATCCTCCCGAGCCGGTCCCGATCCCCCCTGGCGGCACAGCGCACTACACGCTGTGGCGCGTCAGCCGCTATGGGACACAAGAAAATGGTGATCCCTAGCGTTGACGCGTCACGTGGTGTGGCTGTGAACCAATGGGGAGGGGAGGCTTCGGGAGGAGGAGAGGCTTCGGGGAGCGGGGAGGAGTGTGGAGTGACAGCAGCGTGAGTGCCTGCCTCTGTCTGTGCCTGTGTGTGTGTGTGTGTGTATGTGTGTGCCTGTGTGTGTGTTTTACTTACCATCAGCAGCTCCAGCCCGAGCCCGTGGAGGGAGGGGGGGAGAGTAGTGAGTCCCTCCGCTCAAGCCACGCCCCCCCTCCCTGTCAAACCTACCACTCCCGCCCACCTCCCGCTCCCTACAGACCGTATATCGCGGTCTGTGTATGTCAGCGCACCGCCTGTCTGCAGTGCGGGCGCGCTGACTCTGGGAGCGGGGCCTTAGCCTTAGTGTTGCCAGACCTTGTCAAAAAAAAAAAAAGTCTGACCTGTATAGCAGGGGTGCTCAGCTCCAGTTCTCAAGAATATCCCACATTCAGTATAGGTGGCTCAATCAGAGACTCTGAGCCACCCGTGCTGAAGCTGGGACTGATTGAGCCACCTGTGCGGAAGCAGGTACAACCTGACAACCTGACCTGTTGGGGGGCTTGAGGGCTGGAGTTGAGCACCCGGCTATATATGTCGAAGGTGCCAGCTCATGTTCTGAAGTACAAAACGTTGCACACGAGTTGGCCAAACCTAAATAGAACTCCTCCAGCAGGAATATGCTGAGGCCAAATCATTTTTGTTGACTGCTTTTAACATTTTTGTGGTAATCATTTGTTGCCATTTCAAAAAATAATTGTATAACGTATGGTTCACATTCTAACTAAACTTCTGTTACTGGTTTTATACGGATCTTATGACCTTTAAAATAAAGCTAACTTTGTTAAAAAAACAACAAAAAAATTCCCCTTAACTTATCAGAGGGGGTAATTACCTTGTCTGGTTGTGGCTTGTTTTTTCATATATTGTACTGTCTGTAATTTTCACACCTCTGCCATTATGTACATAAAGATATTTAAGGTGGGGTACCCAACATAAGTTGTAGACTTGTAGAATATTTATTCCGTTCTACAGTATGTTGCAGCTCAGAGTGGCCGTGATGGTGAGGCATGGCGTTCCCAGTTTGGGGTGTGCTGACCTATGTAATTGCAACATGAACTGTAAGTGGGCACGTAACTGGTTGGTTTTTATCCTACAGTGGGAAGGCAGCCAGTCAGGGCTTTGGTTATGTCAGCCTGCAGCTCACCAGTTAAACAGTTTCTCTCCCCCCGTCAATATGACCTAATTGGAAAGTGAGCTCCATGTGGTGCTCTTTAGATCTGATTACCGACCTTATTTTTATTTTGTTTTCTAGTTTGCGACTTTGTTCGTGGGGGGGAGAAGGGGGGGTTTGTGAAAAGACCCAAAGCCTGCAGTGGTGTTCACATGGCAATTTCCGCTCTTTAGTCTCACTTTCTCCACTCCAACAGCTACAGGGCTGTTGTCCATCCAGACTTTAAAAGACTTTAAAGGCTTTCACAAAAAAAAGTTCAGATAAGGTTATTTGAAGTCTACTGAAAGGCAGCCATATTGAATTGGGTTTTGGAATACAATAGTTTAAAAAATACGTGAAGTTGAAAGACTTGTACAGTATTGGGATTGAAAACATAAACATGCATGGGGAACGGCTCCTTTGAGGATTTATGGCTCTCCTCAGCTGTTGCCACTGGAGCTATTGTGTAAGGCCCTTGGCTTGACTGGTGTTAGATCTCAAGGCTTTTTCATTATAAACACTTTTTTTTGACCAGGACCCTCCACCTATTGTCCCAGTATATGTTAATGTTGTATTTCCAATATGTCTTATCTGACCTTTATTATTCTGTTTCCTAAATGGCCTTGACATCTACTGGTAGAATCCACAAATCGGATTACTTTTAACAGTGGTGGTAATCAAAATTGACAATCGCACCTTTCCCCCATATTTGAGTACTAACCTACAACAAAGGATAAGCTTTATTCGGATTCCACTGATGTCCAAGTTGCATTACTTTTTATCAAGGAATAGAAAATATTGAATGAGTTGTCGGGGGGGGGGGGGGCACAGTTTGAGAGCCACCAAGGCCTAAAACAGGCCACTGTAACTGCACATAATTTACTCAATGATCCAATGACTTGTTAAAGTATATTGTGAATTCGATTCCATATAATTGTCAAGAGATTGCATAGCTTTTAGATTAGACTACAATGGTTTAACAGCTGCTTGGAGCACATCATGCTATCATTGCAGGCTTAAGATAAGCATTTACAGTTAAGATGACCTTTTCATACAGTATCTGAGGTCAAAATGAACCTGCGCATCTACCACCTTAGGGATTTTCTACTGTACTTCTCCTTGTGGGCTCTAAATGCCTGGGAATGTACTAAACTTGCCTAGTTGAGTGGTAGTCATCATGATATGGAAGAACTGAATGAGACTTCTGACATTTAGCCTGCATAAAATTACATTTCTGATGTGTGAGGGCAATCAGTAGTACAGTTTAGTGTGTGCCTTTATCCTTTGTTGTTCCACTGCTGGATGAAGGCCTCACCACAGATCTTCCAGGTACTGCGGTTTCAAGCCTCACATCCGCCCATCTTGCTTTGTCATCATTTTAGTCTTGATTTCCCTTGGAATCCAGTAGAGTACTATCTTTGTCCAACGATGGTTATTTCTTCTTGCAATATGTCCGGCCCACTGCCATTGTAATTTCTTTACCCTTGTGATGATGTCACAGTTTTTGGTTTCACACCAATTGATTCTTTTTCCCGTTTCCAGGTAATACCCAGGTAATACTCATTCCTACTTTGAGCTGTTTGAAGCATCGGCAGTATCTTCGCGTTTACGGTCCGCGTTTCACATCCATACGTGAGCATGGTCAGAATACACTGCCTGAAAAGTTTCCTGTTGAGGCACAGTGGAAGGTTGCCTTAAAATATTGTCTTGTTTCTTCCAAATGCGCTCCATCCAATCTTCACACTCCTATTGATTTCATTCAAAGGGTTTCCATCCATCGTTGGTGGCCAAGGTAGACAGTCTTCGTCGACTTCTAGTTCTATTCCATTTATTCCGATTTTAACAGAGTTGATACATTTGTTGAGCATCCCTTTGGTCTTGCCGAGATTCATATGGCATTGCTCCATTGTTCAGTTCCTGTTCCACACACACTATATAAGGCTGTAAAGCCCCGTCAGGCATTTTTTAATGTGATTCATTGTCTGTGGGTGTTGCACTTCATTAACATGGCAAGTAGGTCTGCCCAGCTTCTAGTCCAAGGTTGGGCAATTCCAGTGCTAAATGGCCACCAGATAGGCCAGGTTACCGGAATATCTCTGCTTAAGCACAGGTGGCTCAGTCAAGACTACCCCACCTGTGCTGATACAAGGATATTCCGAAAACCTGACCTGTTGGTGACCCTTGAGAACTGCAGCTGCCTACCCCTGGACTATTCCAACGTATGATTTGGATTTCCAATTGATCATTGCTTTTCATAATTAGACTGAAATGAAGATTTTAATTGAAACAAAGTTGTTTAAAGGCCTGGGTTTTTTTTGTTGGGTTTTTTTTGTGTTTACTTTAGTAACTGAAATTGCCGTATGAAATTTGTTTGGTCTCGATCGTATTCATAGAAGCATTTGAAAACCGCTTCTCATTATAGCCACACAAAGAGAACTATTTAAGGGAAGTTTAGACGTGCATAATTGTATTCATTGCCGGTTAAATGTCACTACTCTTGCGTTTGTTCACATTTTTATGCTTATGAATTCTGCATGTGATGTCTTTAACAACCATTTGCAGTATATGTTTGTGTTAATAATATTGATGACGGAGCACACGGCACAGACCCTCAGACCTCGCTCAACCCCCTAACACACTCCACATTCACCCTTACACATCATACTCAAACTTTCACTCCACACACTCCACATTTATCCCAACCCTTTCTCACACAGCACACACATCCTCCTTAATCATCACCACCACTCCTTCTCTTACACCACACACCTTCTCCAACAAAAAGCACTCGCCTACTTCAATCCCCCCCCCCCCCCCCCCACACACACACAGCTATCGCACTCTCTTCCCCACACACAACCCTCACTCCTTCCCTCTTTTGTCCCACCTTCCCACACACCTCCACTATATCAGCTGCTGAATGGGCGCGTCCTGAAATGAGGAGGCTTCTCTCTCTGTGCCGGGCTGAGAGAGGAGGATTGCAGCACGAGATGTGCCCGCTGAGTTTTGTTTCCCCCTGGGACTGCAGAACCATTAGCAGAGGCTAGTGGCACAGTAGGGTACCCCGGCATACTGGTTGAGAAACACCTGGTCTCCTGAATACAAAAATCTATTTAATAAAGTTTCTTATGGCACTCAACTGGGTCACCATCTCCAGCATTTTGCATTGTTTTCTGTGTGGCGTATGCTACAGGGGTGGGAAATTAGTGTAGCTGCGCACTAACCTGGCAATTTGTACTCGTCCCAAATTTTCAAAAATAGTTGTCACGTGCATAAAATGCTGCTTTTTATACCTCTGCACTTCGCTCTTCCTCACGCCTTCTCTAACAACTTACCCTTCCAGACATATTTTGCTGCACAATACATCCTCCTACTGCTCCATATGGGCACTTGTGATCCTGGAGCATCGTCCCTGATCTCTGATCCTCTTCCTCCCATCCTGTCTCCTGCTACAGAAAATAGCACCTGTCTATGATAAGCAGACCATTTTCCCCTTTCCTTCCCAGCCTTGGACATGTTTGGCCTTCACTGTACATTAATCTTGTATTTATTTTTTTTTGTTTTAAATTCACCATAATATGTCAGGTTTGTAGCCAACTTCACAGAACAGTGACAAAGCTTGAATGGACAGTCCAATAGTGTGAGGATTAAACTATTTTGAACGGGCCTGCTACTTCTGTTAACACAGGCGTGTCTGTACAAGCTGTGCACACAGCAGGCTGATGATTTAGGAGATTTGCTGTTTAAAGCTGAAGGAAAGCGGTTATTGTGTATGGGGGTCTCCCCCCCCTCCTTAACCCAATGATTTAGTTCAATATACAGTATAGACACATCGTCCTTGTCTCGTGTTTAGCATCTTAGGCCGCGTCCATGATGGAACGCGCTAGCTTCCGCACTCCTCCGTGACCCGGCGTCATGCTTGAAATACAAACTTGTTTGTATTGCGAAGCGCCACTCTCTCTGTAGCACTAGCGCACACTGTGCGCATATGCATTGGCGTCCGTGTTTGTTTCAGCGCAAGCTACATAGCTCGCGCCGTATCCTGCACTATGGACTTATGCTTTGAACATGTTCAGCACCACTAGAACAAATTAGGGTGTACTTTTACCATAAAGGCAGACACCGTGGTGACCCTCGGTTGTTTACAAATATTTTCAAATGTTTTTAAAACGAAAGCATCACTGCCCTCAATTAATTGGTTCTCAAACTGCAAACTTTTAGTACAAAATAAATGACGGGTCGTCTTGATGAGTATTAATCAAAGAATACGCTCTTGCAAATTTTAATTACCTATGTTTTATGGCAATTCATTCCACAAATAAGCAAATGCTAGTTCCACTGCACAAAGCATTGGGGGGTTTTGAGGTTCAAACTAAGGAATGCCTGGGCCAGGAGTGGCCAACTCCAGTCCGCAAGGGCCACAAACAGGTCAGGTTTTAAGGATATCCCTGCTTCAGCACATGTGGCGCAGTCAATGTTTTAGCCACCTGTCCTGAAGCAGGGATATTCCCAGTACGTGGCCTGTTGGTGGCCCTTGAGGACAGGAGTTGGCCACCCTGACCTAGGCAATAAGGGTTTAAAGGGTCAGGGGATGTCAGTTTGGCTTGATCCTGTAGTATACAAATAGTAATGACTATCATTTTATATTGAATGTAACTTTTATTTAGGAGACTGTGAAGCAAGATTGGTAATGAAGTGAGCATTTTTTAAGTAAGCAGACGTGCTTTATTTTGTTAAGAGTTGAAGGAGTGGAGGTTTTCCATAGATCGTTGAAAACAGACTTCTAAGATCTGCCAGAACAAGTCTGGTTTTGTTTTTCTCCTTTTTAATCTTGTGGATAGGAGGTTAACCTATTCCGTGCTAGAGGACTGCCACACAGTACACTATACGTTGACACTGGAGGGCTTAAATGCAGATATCTGGTTTACAGCACGCGGATCATGGCAGCACAATGAATTCCTTCCCTGAAGAGCTTACATTCTATTCTTTGGCATATGGAATGAATGGCGCGTTACCAATAAGCTGACTATTTAAATCAAACCAGCTATGAAGGCAGCTCTGTTACCACTTTGGCTTTACCACTACAGAGCAATGGGTTGCAGGCTCCTGAAGACGAGGATATTTACACTTCCAGACCCTTTTCCCCAGTACACCGCAAACGTTGTTAAACCTTCTCTCAGACTTTGTTTTCCTGCGATTTGAAATACAAATCTGCACACACAGCAGTCTAGTTTCTAATATGCTTTCTGGCCACAGAGTAAAACTTGTATGTAACTTGAGACGCAGGCTGTAGGTGTGCCAGCTGTCAACAGACATGACATGGTATCCCATGTAAACACGCCCAGGAGGCAGCTGCTGGGCTCCTCCCACCTTTAAAGTGCCATGTAGTGTGAGCGCTTGGTAACCCTCACGTCAGTTGCAGCCAGGGAAGTATGCAGTATGGGAAGGAGCTGTGAGTGTTTCCTAGCACACCGAAGACTCGTTTATGAACAAGTTGCAGCTTTAGAGTGGATCAGCTGCAAATCCTGTCTGGGGAATATTATAAATTATGGTGGCTCATGATGAGATTGGCGGTCTCTTGCCTATCAAAAGGACTATCCAGGTTATAGCTTTTCAGAATACATCTTCTAAGGAGTTGGAGGTATGTATTTGTTTTTAAAAAACGCACGTTTTGGCTATTGGTTCTTTATTTGAAATGGAATGGCTTTTAATGTGAATATCTAATAATGTTGTGTTTTAAGTATGTATACCTAGGCTAGTGTCAATGTTTGCACCGTACTGTAATGGGACGATACCTGTCCCATGTAGCTGACATCTAGGTTTCTGGTGTCGGATTTGCTGTTTACCTGCTCACGGTCACAGAGTTGGTTTTGGTATGTTATTGTGGTTGACGCCTATGCTGTTCTCCCCTTAATGCTGGGAAATGAATTGTCATACTCTCTCACAGGTGGAATACTTGGATTGTTGTGTTCTGTTGCTGCCCAATGTAGATCAGTACCTTTAGCCTAGTTCTGATAGAACTGAGCGAGTCTGACCAGTGCTTCTCTACTTTAGCACTCTGAGTAACAGGTATGTGGGAGAATGCGCAGAGCGTTTCTTCCTGTAGATATTTTTTCCCCCTCGTAACTTTTAGTTCGAAGTTTAAATTCCCTCAATATTGTGCACGGCAGTTTGGAATTCAACATCCCTTGTTCGACCTTCCTATGTGATTTGTACCCAACTACTGTAATACCGCAGCGCTTCTGAAATATAACCGTGATTTTACCCGAGCTCTTACAGGGCTACAGGCACTGCATTTATTCTACTGCAGGGGGGCTCAACTCCAGGCCCCCCCCTCCCCCCAACAGGTCAGGTTTTCCGGATATTCCAGCTTCAGCACAGGTGGCTCAGTTGAGAGCCTCTGAGCCACCTGTGCTGAAGCATGGACTGATTGAGAAACCTGTGCGGAAGCAGGGATATCCTGAAAACCTGACCTGCTGGGAGGGGGGGGGGGGAGGTCTTGAGGACTGGAGTTGAGCACCCCTGCACTAGTGTCCTAAACTAGTTTTACAAGGGTTTGGAGCAGTGTTGCGTTTGCCACAATACCAAGTTGTTTAACCTGTCTTTTCACCTAAGATTCAAGGCCTTGGAAGAAAGGGGAAAAAACAAAAGCCACTTTTGTGACACATCTGATAGTGTGTGCGTAAGACTAATTCTTATTTAATGCTTCTGTTGCCAGTGCCAAGCTCTTATCCATAGCATCGGGTTGTTTTCCTGGCCTTTGTGGTAGGGATTGTCTTTTTTGAACTGAATGACTCTCAAAAGTGCACACAAAGTGTGAGGATTGTTGCGGGAGAAGGCGTAGGATGAGACTGGCCGGCATGTGATAAATACGGATCTCTGCTACCCTCAAGTGAAGTCTCTTGCACGGCTTCTCCTAGCATGTACTGTTTACAGTACAGGGTTTTCTGTTTAAAATGTTAACTCGTTCATTGCGAGGGAGCAGGCAACACTTCTAGCATTAAGATAATCTCTCCAACGCTGCATTCTTGTGCCTAGTGGGAGGATTTTGGTTAGATTTCTTAATTTTGTTAAAGCAGGGCAGCTAGCTGGGCTCCCCTGAAGCAAGTTCAACATGCTGTGCATGGATCCAGTTCCTTGGTGTGAGCTATAAGTGATCACTCCCCAGTGATCCAGGATCGAGACATTTGTTTGAACGTTTAGTTTACAGATACGCAGAACACAGAACTTTTCTTTGCGAGTCGCTGCTTTTGAAGTACAAACGCTGCACTGGTGGTTTTCTCGCCTATTTTCTGTTTATTTAAAAATGCATTTGAATGTCTTTCTCTCCAACTTGAATTTAATAGAGGCAAAAAATGTTTATAAACAAACTTTCTCCCCAAACTCACAAACGTCAAAAAAAACATTATTTATTAAAAAAATGCCCTCTTTTTATAAAGGAAAGTTAGTGACATTTTCTTGGGTTCAGGTACAATTTTTTTATTTTTTTTTAATCGGTCCCCCACCCCCCCTTTCTCTACCTTTCCACTATGGACTTTGTCTAGAAGGATTAGATCGATTTTTATTTCATCCAAACATCTCATTGTAAGATGTCCGTCTTGGCACAAGACACATTTCTTAATGGTTTTAATTGGATCTGATTTTCCCTGAATGACCTTGTGTGTTAGTTTGTAGAATGCATCCGCAAGAGGGGTTGTTTTTTTTTTTGTTTTTTTTAAAGATTACACCCGTGCTGGTGTAGTGGTCTGCTTGAAAGGGTTGGTATAATATGAACAGGGGTGAGCAACTCCTGTCCTCAAGGGCCACCAACAGCTCAGGTTTTCAGGATATCCCTGCTTCAGCACAGGTGGCTCAGACTGAGCCACCTGTGCTAAAGCAGGGATATCCTGAAGGTCACCCTTGAGGACAGGAGTTGCCTACCCCTGATAGTAGGAGGTACTTTGTTTGTAGTCCAGTGTGGTTACTTTGCTCACCTCAAATCTCAGTGTGCATCAGTTGGATTTAAATCCAAATAAAGAGCAACTTCACTGTGCCCAGCAATGTCTTTATAGTGATTGAGACGAATGCACGGTCTCCAGCAGTGGAAGGCCATGATTTGAGACCAAGTTCCAGTTCTGATACCTTGGAGAAAAGTTATTTTTTTATTTCGTATTCCTCTGTAACAAACTGTTTTTTAAGCTTGTGTCCTGTGCTACATAGACTGGTAGACCTATACAATTGCTGACACAAGTGGATTAAAACTAATTGTAGATCCATTGCTGTGAGTTGGTTAACTTTCTACTTTTCTTGGTGGTTCTGGTGGATTCTCCAGCCTTTTTGTGGTGTGCTGTTAATTTTTCCAGGTTGTTGGAAAATCGAAATACATTGTGCCTCAAGCAAAACATGTTCTTTCTGTGGTTGCTTTGTGTAAACCGACTGTTTGACTGTCATGTTGAAGGACGAATATTTCTGTTCTAAATGGGTGTGAGTTTGTATCCTTTCAAACAAGAGACTCTTTGTTTTGCCTCTACCAAATGGAAAGGGGAAAAAATGTGCTCCGACAGACCTTGTGCAAATGCCTATGTCATGTGAAACGGACACAGATGTGCCATGCAGGCATGTACACCTGTCTTCCAGGGAGCATAGGAAGCCATTGTATATTAAATAAGGAATGTGAGCTGGCACATCTAGCTGAAAGGGTATTTACATCAGTGAGCATACCACATACTGGTAATCTATTGAAATAATTCAACATAAAATGCATCCCTGTATTCAGTGTGGCAAATGGATAGAATCTGCCATACATAGCTATAAATAATTGTACTAGCTGTGTTGGTGTTTGAACTATTTCATTGGGATCAATACATGTACAGATTTTTTTATTGGAACTTAAAACTGTTTTGCAAGACTTCCCAACTCTGTCTCCTGCTTATTGCTTATTTTTCGGTTGTTTACATACAGGTATGAGCTAGCATTTGTACACATACGTTTAGCCATGTGGGATTGCAAGATTCCAAACATAAGCCTGGCCAAATATACCTGCTAAACCATATTTGGTATACTGCTGGCTTAGTAAAATATAAATATACCAGTGATTGATTTGGTATGCTAAACTAGCTAAATATTATTGGAAGCATCAAGGGCTCCCTGGAAGGCTCGTTTGAAGACCATTGTTCAAGATGGCTGTACATGAAGTGAAATATGCTAAGTGCAGTTACTTAACAGCTATTGTAATGTTATGATAGCATTAGATAAACCCTCAGTTTTTACACTTAACCATTGAAACCATGTCCAATTCATGGTGTTTGAGGAAATATTTGAACAATAGAACAAATACTGTAGGTGTTTTGAAGACAGGAAATGGGCCAATCACTAGGTTGGAAACAAGTGCATGGAAGCAAGTGCAATCAAACTCTTAATCGAGAGCCAAATGTACTTAATTATTTGCCGTGCTCTGTTTATCCAAGTCAAAGTTCCCTTACCTTCTGAACACGTAGTGCTTTGTGATCTGAGATGTGTAAAGGAAGTATCAGCATTCTGATGTGTTGTAGAATATTTTAGCAATGTGAGCATCCCGTTTGCTGGTAATCTACTGAAATTGTTAAACATAATTTGCATCGTGTATGCCGAATGCAGCATCGCAAATGGGTAGCACCTGATAAAGACACCAATAAAGAATTGCATTAATCGGCGTGTATGTACATACGGTGTACACCTTTTTGTACTTTGCTTCTTAAGAAGTTGTCATTGCTCAGTTGCTGGTGAGCTGTCAGTAATGCATTAAAACTCTCTCCTGGATGTATAAGGCCTCTAGCATGGTCAGCGCTTAGGTGCTGACCCGTGCTGAGGTGCGCTCTCACTTACCAGTGAGCCCCTGCAGCTGCAATGAGAGCGGCTTTAGCAGGGGCTCGCGCACGTTTCCGCAAGCGTGCGGAAGCGTAGGTCTTATACAAATTTTAGTTTCAAGCGCTCAAGGGAGCGCAGGGCCGGTCACGTGAGCGGTTCGCCCAATGAGGGCAAACCAGCTCCGTGACGTCACAGCCCCCCCCCCCCCCCCGACACGCCCCCGGACGGCGCGCGGACCAAGGCCAGGGAAAGCACCCGCTTTCCCTAAGCCTCCGCGCGCCTCAGCACGGCTGCAGTCCTATGGACGCAGCCTTAATGTCGAGCACCAAAAACAGTCCAGGCTAGAGTTTATAGCTGAAGTTAATGTATAGAAGAGACAATAGTGTGTGATATAGATATATATCATGAACTGAGATAAACCAATTTCCCAAGGATCAGGCTGTACTAAACTGAAGCCTCTGAATTCCATTGTTTTTGCTAGAATTAGCAAATCAAATATGCTCTGCTATCACAGGATACAAAATAAACTACACTGTAGCTAAATTGGACCAAGTCCAGAAACCAAGGTGTCTCTGTGTGTGTCTCTGTGTGTCTGAATTTGCTTGGGTGAGGTGGGCTTTTTATGTAGCTAGTTCTTGCACTGGAACAGTTGCGTGACTTAACACCTCATTTGCCACGTATTGTGTTTTTTATTAGTGCCTTCGCTTTTGAAGTAAATTTTAAATGGTATTTGAACAGCTCAGTCACAACTAATCATTCACGCGCACCAAACATGAAGACTAAACGCCTCCTATAGAACCGTTCCAGGTAGTTGAAAATGTACTTAAAGATGACTTTTTCCCCATAGAATATCACTTGCGTGCAGACGAGCTAAATTACATAAATATACATTGTCTGAGTTCAATTACATACAAGTCGGCATTCCATGTTTGTTCAGTGTTTTCAGTTTGCCTGTGACTTGATAACATTTTCTCAGCTGGAGGGCTTAAAAGAATTGTATGGTCGTGGATACTCTAATCACTGCAACATGTATTGTGTGTTTTTGTAGGAGCCGAGCAATAAGCGAGTCCGGCCTCTAGCGCGTGTCACGTCCTTGGCCAACTTAATCTCTCCTGTGAGAAATGGCGCAGTCAGGCGGTTTGGACAAACCATTCAGGTAAACTTTCTATATAGATCTGCACTTAAACTTTAACCTTAGGGGTGGACCCTTCCAGTCCTCAAGGGCCGCCAACAGGTCAGGTTTTTAAGATATCCCTGCTTCAGTACAAGTGGCTCAGTCTTCTACAGCCACTGATTGAGCCATCTGTGCTGAAGCTAGGACTGATTGAGCCACCCGTGCTGAGGCTGGGATATCCTGAAAACCTGACCTGTTGGTGACCCTTTAGGACTGGAGATGCTTTAACTACAGTTCATATTGTGCTGCTTCTGGCAGAGCCCATAACATGAATCTAGCACTGAAGGCGTTGTTTCAAATTGTAATATGTTCAACACAATCCGTTTAATGCTGAAACCAGAGTAATAAAGAATAATCCCCACCATACTGTGCATAGAGCTCGTGTTGAGACGCTAAACATTTTGGTCCAACTAAATATAAACATGTTGGGATCAGTAGATTTCGAGCGCAATTAATGACGACTTGAAACCTGTTTCTCCCCGCCAGTCATTCACAATGCGGACTGAGAACAAGTCTCCAGGAAGCACCCACAAGTCTTGTAGCAAGGTTGCTGCACCTACCCCTCCCAAAAGAAGAAACAGTGTCCTATGGTCTGAGATGTTGGATGTCAATATGAAGGAAACACTAAGCACCAAAGAAATTAAACGGCAAGAGGTAAGTTTTTATGGTCTCTTTGATGGGTTACTTTTTCAGTAAAGGTCACGGCCCCATAAAAAAACAGATCCCCCCCCCAAGCCCCCACCCCCCCACTCGCCGCCCCTCCCTGTTGTCTGCAAATCTTACCAAAGCAGGGTGGTATCTCGCTTTGTACTTTAAACAGTTTAATTTCCTTTTGTTATGAACCTTTACACTCTGTCCCTTTTCACATTTGTTTGCCTGAAAGATTGCCAGTTTTGCAGGAACATTTAGTGCTGTTTACACATCAAATCCTTTTGCGATATAAAAATCAGAAAGCAATATGCAGCTGTAATATTTAACTTGGCCAGCAAAAATATTTCTCTACTTTCACACTTTCTCCCCCTCCAGTTAGCTTTGCTCAGCCCCTTGAGGTGCTATTATTACATTGAGCTGTTCACCCAGGTGTCAAAAATGTCCATTAACCGTAAAGTGTGTGGTTGCCACATGTGTAGCAGCACTTACTAAGCCCAGGCAGTGCTAGTGCAGGGCATTGTTGTCCCCAGTAGCACTGCAGAGGTTAATATATCGGTTCTCCTTTTTTGCTTGCTTTTTGTGACTGCTTCCTCTTAGCAGAAACTGCCTCATTCATCTCAAACTTCTCCTAAAGGCAATATGTTTGGGGATATAGCTGGTGATCCGTTCTATTTTCTGACTTCCTGCTCGCCTCTAGCTGTGAATCTGAGATCTCATTATTCCTTCGTGGGGATAAAAGGATGTATTAAGTATGGAGACTCCATAAGCAGAGGGGGAAATCTCTGAAAAGTCCCCAAAGTGTAACATACTTTTGCATACATAGTTTTATTTTTTTAAATATAGATGAGCCAATAAAGTGGAGCTGAATCTCCCTCTAGTTATCAAGTGTCTTTTATACAGACCGTGCAAAGTTAGCGCTCCTGTAAGCATGCAGGCTGTAGCCTTCTACTAGGATAAGAGCTTATCTGTCTGAGAAGTAATATGGGACATTGCCTTCTATGAGTCACTGGGCAGAGAGCACAGGACAGCTGCAGCTTTATATTTTTGGCCCGGCAGTTTAAAGCGCCAGTGTCTCTGGAGGTCACATTGGTACGCTTCGAAGAGCATATACAGTGTCTCTTACTCGGCCACGTATGTAATTGCTGCTATGTTGCAGGTCTGTTCTGGAAGCACATTTGTAACACAACCTTGTTGTCTGTCGCAGGCTATATTTGAAATGACCAGAGGCGAGCAGGACCTGATCGAGGATCTGAAGTTGGCAAGAAAGGCCTATCATGACCCAATGCTGAAGCTGTCTATTATGTCTGCGGAAGAGCTAAGCCACATATTTGGTGATCTGGATTCCTACATTCCCCTGCATGAAGGTAGCTACCGTCATTAACATCTTTTATAGTTTGCACATTCCATTTATCTTTGTCTCCGTTGCCTTCATATTTCTTCTTGTACAACTTTCAGAATTCCTGGCTAAACTTGGAGAAGCGACGAGCCCGGATGGGACAGTCGGGCAGATTGGTCACATTCTCGTTAATTGGGTACGATTTATAAAGTTGTTCTAAAACTATTTTCGCCCGTATTTAAAGCCTGGCCTGTGTATGGGCAAACTTTAACAATATTCATTAAAGTGCAACTCACGGTTGTCAACATCCATTCAAGTAAACGGACACTGGTGGCCAACTCCAGTCCTCAATGGCCACAAAACGGGTCAGGTTTTCAGGATATCCCTGCTTCAGCAGCGACGGCTTGAGACCTGATCATGACCCTTGAGCACTGTAGCTGGCCACCCTTGCCCTATAACCTATTCGACTCAGAATAACAAAGTTAATAACTTTAGGGGGAGCAATTTCTTAGACTACAACTAATATGGCGCCCGCTTTATTTCTTTACTTGATTGCTGCTAGAATTGCGTACAGAGAAGTCATTTTGTCTCCCCCTTTTTTTTAAATGGGTAACATGTATTTAGCCTTCTATTAACCACTGGTCTGTTCTACAACAAGTATTTGAGTTTAGAGGTGACCTCTGCTTTCTCTGCTTCCAGTTGCCTCGCCTGAACGCTTACAAACGTTATTGCAGCAACCAATTGGCAGCAAAGGCTCTTCTGGATCAGAAAAAGCTGGACCCCAGAGTCCAGGACTTCCTCCAGCGGTGTCTTGAATCCCCCTTCAGCCGCAAGCTGGACCTGTGGAGCTTCCTTGATATTCCCCGAAGCCGTCTTGTCAAATATCCTCTGCTACTGAAAGAAATTATCCGGCACAGTCCTAAAGACCATCCTGACATCCAGAGTCTGGAGGAAGCTGTAAGTAATGGTGGAATGAAGGCTTCAAGTAGCATTAACTCTGGTGTTTAATGCTTTCCACTGCCAATGGGGACCTCCTCTGCAGCTCGTTGCCAGCACCTCTCGTAGTAAAAGAGGATAAACCGTCATTTGCAACCCTTATTAATCTGCAGCCTCGCATTATGAAATGAGGCACAGTTACTGCACTCTCCTAGCCTGCCAAAGCGGTCTTTTGGGTGTCCTCTAGACGTATTCACGTCGTCCTGCTTGCTTTGTCTGTGGGAGATTGCGTTCTGAGGTCCCATGGAGTCCTGAGCGCAATCTATGTGGAAGCGAAAAGATTCCCGTTCTGTCATCGGCGACGGAGCGATCGCAAGTGCCGGAGGGCATGGGGCTCTCCGGTGCTGCGGCCCCAGCTGAACTCAAAGGGTTAAACTGACCCCAGTAGACATTTAGCAGCCTTGCTATTTTGGGTTTTGAGTGGTGGTTCCCCCTTCCATGGCGTCTCTATAGTAATAACACAGGAGATTCCTTCCACACAGCAGGGGCTTCTCCGACAGTGTTTAGCGGTTATCTGACAGGCGAGCAGTGTCGGTTAGCAACTATTTTCAGTATTGTTTCCAGGTTCCCATTGTTCAAGTAAAATAATTTAGATCCTTTTCCATATAGCTTTGCGCTGCGGTACATTCATTTTGTGGGGGGGGGGGGGGGGATTCCTTATATGAACGGCTGCTTACACCGTTTGACACGGGTCAGGGTTGTGTGTTCGATACTAGCTAAAGTGAAAAGATTGACATAGGCAAGAAAGCTAAATAAATTGTGTTTCCTTCAGATATGCCTAATCCAAGGAGTGCTTACAGACATCAACTTCACAAAGGGGGAATCTGAATGCCAGTATTACATTGACAAGCTGGAGTACCTTGACGATAAGCAGAGGGACCAGCGGATCGAGTCCAGCAAGGTGCTGCTGTGTCACGGCGAGCTCAAGAATAAGAACGGACATGTAAGTGTCCTCGTTTCACTCTATTCTTTGCTGATGCATTGGCTTTAATCTGCAGTCTTTCTAATGTCGGCACATAAATACCAAGCTTGAGTAGTATAGTATACTGTTGCTCATATTGTTTGGTGTCTGAGGTTTAAATGAATACTATAGACCTGAGGTGGCCAACTCCAGTCCTCAAGGGCTACCAATATGTCAGGTTTTCAGGATATCCCTGCTTCAGCACAGGTGGCTCAATCAGTCTCTGCTTCAGCACAGGTGTCTCAGTCAAAGACTGAGCCACCTGTGCTGATGCAGAGACTGATTGAGCCACCTGTGCTGAAGCAGGGGCTGATTGAGCCACCTGTGCTGAAGCAGGGATATCCTGGACCTGAAGCAGGGATATCCTGGACCTGATGTGTTTGTGGCCCTTCAGGCCTGGAATTGGCCACCCCTGCCATAGCCAGTTTTGTGACACTTTTCTGACCCGGTTCACTGCAGAAGGGTGAGAAGTGTAATTATTCGTCCCCTCCTGCAAAGAAGAGATTAAATAATATCAGATATTCAAATGTGATTTTGCTGCCTAATCACGCAGCGTTTCCTGCTTTAGTGTCACATTACACAGAGCACAATGATAAGAGCCAGTCTCTCAAGATATCCTGCTTGAAACAATGGTGCATAGCCTGCCAAATATCTTCATTAAAACGGCAACATTGTATTGTTTTGGCTGCTTCATGGATGTTGCATCAATTACCCCAAATACCTATTTGGGCTTCACCAAACCGGCAAGCTCAAAGCAAGTCTGAGCTTCCGTCCACCCTCTAAAATAGTCACTTTTTCTGGTCTTGCTACTTTTGACTTGGAACAGCAGCTGTTACCAACTCAAAACTGCACTTCGTGTCCGACAGAGAGCTTGTGGTTTACGATGTGCCAGTTAATTTATCCCCAAAACAGTTGTTGGTATTCATTACGTAGGTCAGATAAAAGGGTGTGTAAAGATGCATGTAGCTATCTCCAACTGTATAATGCAAAGTAGGGTTCTAATCCCCGGCTGATCTGCTGACGGCAGGGGGATTGCCTTCTTGCAGTTCCAGTAGTATGGTAGGAGACAGGGCCAGCAGGAATACATTGCATTAAATTCACTGTTAATGTGAAACCTTGTGGTCTCTCCGCAGAAGCAGTATCTCTTCCTTTTCCAAGACGTCCTGGTTTTAACACGTCCAGTTACGCGAAACGAGCGTCACTACTACCAGGTTTACAGGCAGCCTATCCCTGTGCAGGAGCTGGTCCTGGAAGATCTCCAGGACGGGGACGTGAGGATGGGCGGCTCCTTTAGAGGCGCGTTCAGTAATTCGGACAAAGGTATGCAATTTTATAACTTCAATATAGGACTCTTACATTTATAATTACTAAATGTATTAAAAATACCATTGAACATGTTTTACTGGCAAGCCTTAAACACAGCTATTTTGCAACCCATTTGCTCCACAAGGCATCATAGGCCCGTATGGCAGTGTCGGGGTTAAAGCATATCTTGGGTTAGTTTTTGTATTTGGCCTCCTGCAAATTATCAGGATGCGGCAAAAAAAGGCAAATTTGAATGACCTTGTACGGGATCTGCAACCTGAGGCCCCACAAACTATTAGAACTGCACTGGTGCCTACAGTGACATGTAATACAGTCTAGACACGTATATCTATATATCTTCTCTGAGGTCTTTCATTCTTTTTTCCATCCACCCAAAGCCCTTTCCGTAAGGGAAACCATGTTTAACACACTGAAAGGGGGTGCTGTTTCCTCCTTAGACCTTTACATACATAATGCTGCTTTAATACTATACAACAAATATTTTCCTTGCAATATCTTTCTATAAAACATACAAGTTTGTTTTATTTGCAGTATTTCTTTCCAACTTATTGTCTTGATTACATGAATAAAACGTCTTTACCAACCTGGTGGTCAAAAGCAAAGTTTACAAAAACATTGAAGAAAGGGTTGTTCCATAAACGCATATTAATTAGACTTGTATTTTTTTTTTTTTTTTATCTTAGCTAAAAATATCTTCAGAGTTCGTTTCAAAGATGCCTGCCCAGGCCAGAGCCACACACTGCAAGCCAATGATGTGTTCCACAAGCAGCAATGGCTCAACTGCATTCGGACAGCGGTCTCCCCCTACCAGCAAACCTCTCCAACAGAACTTAAGGAGCTGCCGGACCTCAGCGAAGAGTGCGAAGAAAACCACCCACCCACCCCCAACACCAAAGCACAGCAAAGGTCTTCCATATCCAGCACGGTAGAGATGGACCTGGAAGAAAGCGCACACAGCCCTGGCTCGGACACACCAGAAGACCCCAAGAGTGGGAAAACCCAAAGAGCACTGACGGGAAGCCGCAAAATCAGAGAGAAAACACCGCAAAGCATCAAGCGGAAAGAGACCTTGGTTTAAGTCTCAAGCTGACTCTGACGGACTTGTTATTTATAAATGTGTACATTTTATTTCTTGTAATGTGAGCATGCTGGGATTACTTCACTGATCCTAACTGTTTGTACGCCCCCTTTCCCCTCTCAGTGGCAGCTACTGGTATGCAGTTAACATTGTTAAAACTGGAGTCTGTTTTCTTGAGATTTGGATGATCCGATTAAAAGAAGAATGAATAAAATGTTCTCCTGTGGTACATTGACCTGTTGCAGGTTATTGCAAGGAATAAGGCATTGGGCATTGCTATTTATAAATGAAGACACTTTTGCTGGACAATGTATGCTGTGTTGAAGATTCCTACATTGAAATGGTATCGGGTGACGCTGGTTATGTTCATTCAGTGTATTGTTTACCAGGGATTTTCTCAGCTGTACAGTGTCAAACACTTTTAAAACGGTAACATGAGCCAATCCTTATGTTGCAGAATACATCAAGACACAACAATTTTAGTGTTTTTAGTCAAGCTCAGGCAAACCAAACTTGGTAAAACAGACTCCAGGATGTTAACAAGTTTTCCACTTTACCTACTGGAAATGTTTTTGTCTTTATTTGTGTACTGTACATTCCTCCTTTATATTTGTGTATCCTGACAAGTATTTAATTTTTTTTAAAGTAGCTTAGAGGGTTTTTGTATTTTTCATTCAATTTATTGTATTTCAAGACTTTTTTTTGTGGAAAGGTGGCTATTGGTTTCCCAAAGACGATGCGTTTTCCAACATTCTGAAATAAGATTAACATATGTTCACAGGGCAGTGGGTTAGAGAAAAAAACAATCATGTCATGTTTTTGGATTGGTTAAAGGCACGAGTACTTTATATTTCAGTAACTGAAGGTAGTTGAAAGTAAGGAAGGATTTAAGTCATGTTTGAATGTATCACGTATTTGATTTTAAGTGTATCGGAGATGAGCCAGGTTTTTTACCGGCTTTATGGGCCATGGAAATGGCAAATGTTCGGAGCTGGAAGAAGGTTTTTTTGTACGTTGTAGAAGGTCAGAGGTTAAGTTGCAAACATATTTTTGGGAGCAGGAAGAGAGGAGGTGAGAGGGTCTAATATGACATGAACGTAAGTTGGTGGTTTTGCCACATGTCAATATTAGACCAATTAAAGTAATAGACCAATTCAAAACATAATGTGAATAGATGGTATAGAGCAGGGGTGGCCAACTCCAGTCCTCAAGGGCCACCAACAGGTCATGTTTTCAGGATATCCCAGCTTCAGCACAGATGGCTCAATCAGTGGCTCAGTCCTCGATGGAGCCACCTGTGCTGAAGCAGGGATATCTTGAACCTGACCTGTTGGTGCTCTTGAGGACTGCAGTTGGTCACTCCTGGTATACAGCAATATGAGCTGTAAATTGAAAATATATACTGTTTTATACTTCAAAATGGAAGATGTCAATCTGTGTTTTTTAAAAACAACTTGTGCCTATCACTGTATTCCTGTACTGTAATATACGTATACTGTAAAGATTTTTTTATGTTAGAAATGGTCACGCATAGGTGGGAAGTCAGAGATTGTACATAAATGAAACCAGTGAATTTCTGTAAATGTATTTGTACAGCTATAAGTCTTCAAGTACAATAAAAAAAAACTTCTCTGACATTTGTGTGTAAATGTGGGTGTGAATTACTTAGCGCTATAAAACTGCTGGGACCACATTCTGTACCCGCGCGTTGCCAGAGTGGGCAGAAATGGGCTTAAAAACAGAGACCGTTCTTCCGCTGCACAAAAAAACTATTTAAAAAAATATCTACTGAAGTAGCTGCAGTATCTAGTGCTAGAAATGAGGGTTATAAGGGAGCCACATTGGGAAGGATGGACTTTAAAGCTGCAGACCAAGCAATATCCTACATGTGTTTTCTTTCATCAGTTCTGTACTACGTGAAAATATACGTAGCATTTTTTTTTTTTAAACTACTCTGAAATTTATTATATATTATAATGTAACAAGCATTTTTGCAAAACAAGAAAAAACACAAAAGCGCACCAAGATGAGAGATAGATATTGTATTAGCAACAAATAATAAAATTAGTAATTTACATATAAAATTTCTTTAATAATCCCCGATTCTGGTGTCTATCACAGGAGTAGGGCATCACATAGGAAGTATGAAGGGTAATCTCAGTTCTGAGAGATCAGACCCGCGCGCTGGGGCTGTCTCTGTTCACTCTCCTGTCCTCCACGTGTGGTAGCGTGGTGCAGAGTGTAGCACACATGTGCAGGAACCGGGGCCTTCAATAGGTGTCCTTAGGATGCATGTCCGTTTTTGATAGCATAGAAACGATCGGAAATAAGCAGGAACGGTACACTTGAGTGTGTACTGGTGGTGGGTAGTAAAACCGCCAGCCACAACAGTCGCGACGCGTTTCGTTTAACAAAGTAAACTTCTTCAGGCGATATCTGGGACACCTGTTTAGGGGTCCTTTATAGGTCTAATTCTGTGCGTCATTGGTTAATACCTAATGGCTGCATGGCCAATCAGGCTCATATACTGATAGGGGCGGGCCACAATAGGAAGACCTCCCTGTTAGTGCATTTAATCCAGTAATGAATTACACTAATTGAGTATATATATAAGTGTAAATAGAAAGGTAAACAGACCTTAAAGGGGAGCCAAAATCATGTGTCCCAAATAGTCAAGTGCAATAAAATATGCATAGTAGTAGCATAAAAAACAAAGTATATGTGCATACTGGATAACAACATTAATAACATTAAATGACATATAAATAACTTTTAAAATATGGGAAATAGAACAAATGGAAAGGTGGGTGGGGGGAGGGGAAGAATTGAAGAAAAAGTGGGGGAAAAAAAATAAATAAAAAAGGAGGTAGGGAAAAAAAAAAAAAGGCTTATAAAATTAATAAAAACCACTGTAATGATAAAGTAGCTAAAAAAAATCAGATAAACAGATAAAAAAGGTATTAGACCAATGTTTGTATCAAATTGCAGTATGCATGGTTTCACCTCAAAAAAGGGGTTAATTCCACATAGTCGTTCAAGCCCCCCGGGTACTTGGATTGGAATTAACCCCTTTTTTGAGGTGAAACCATGCATACTGCAATTTGATACAAACATTGGTCTAATACCTTTTTTATCTGTTTTTTATCTGATTTTTTTAGCTACTTTATCATTACAGTGGTTTTTATTCATTTTATAAGCCTTTTTTTTTTTCTCCTACCTCCTTTTTTATTTATTTATTTTTTTTCCCACTTTTTCTTCAATTCTTCCCCTCCCCCCACCCACCTTTCCATTTGTTCTATTTCCCATATTTTAAAAGTTATTTATATGTCATTTAATGTTATTAATGTTGTTATCCAGTATGCACATATACTTTGTTTTTTATGCTACTACTATGCATATTTTATTGCACTTGACTATTTGGGACACATGATTTTGGCTCCCCTTTAAGGTCTGTTTACCTTTCTATTTACACTTATATATATACTCAATTAGTGTAATTCATTACTGGATTAAATGCACTAACAGGGAGGTCTTCCTATTGTGGCCCGCCCCTATCAGTATATGAGCCTGATTGGCCATGCAGCCATTAGGTATTAACCAATGACGCACAGAATTAGACCTATAAAGGACCCCTAAACAGGTGTCCCAGATATCGCCTGAAGAAGTTTACTTTGTTAAACGAAACGCGTCGCGACTGTTGTGGCTGGCGGTTTTACTACCCACCACCAGTACACACTCAAGTGTACCGTTCCTGCTTATTTCCGATCGTTTCTATGCTATCAAAAACGGACATGCATCCTAAGGACACCTATTGAAGGCCCCGGTTCCTGCACATGTGTGCTACACTCTGCACCACGCTACCACACGTGGAGGACAGGAGAGTGAACAGAGACAGCCCCAGCGCGCGGGTCTGATCTCTCAGAACTGAGATTACCCTTCATACTTCCTGTGTGATGCCCTACTCCTGTGATAGACACCAGAATCGGGGATTATTAAAGAAATTTTATATGTAAATTACTAATTTTATTATTTGTTGCTAATACAATATCTATCTCTCATCTTGGTGCGCTTTTGTGTTTTTTCTTGTTTTGCTGATATTGGTATCACCATCGGGGTTCCGGTGGAGACCACATTTGGAGGTGGGGGAGACACCTCATAAACACAGAAGCAGCAAGAGAACTGAGAGGGACCAACACTCCAAGTTTAAAGAGCCAGAGCGCGGACTGAACTTTTCATAACAAGCATTTTTGGTTTCTATAGCAACCATTTACAAAGTCACATCCCCTTCCTCTTCTGAAACGGGCTCTGGCACACCCCTTTTTGAGCCCTGCCCCCTCTCTAGCAGTGCACCAATTATATCTAGTGACTGCCTGGTCACATGATCTCCCCCACAGAACTTTGCATCTTTGGTCCTCTTCTGCCGCACTGACAGCGTTTTGTGAACCCCCGAGCCTAATCTTCACCAATCAATCAGCAACTTAGCTAATTACTTATCATTGTGTGGATTGGATTGATGCACATTAAAGGGGGAAAACAAACTGTCAGCTTGGATTACTGCTGCTTTAACTGTACAGTATGAAGCCCACATTTGCCTTCTTTTGTTTTTTGTTTGTTTCAAAATAACAATTGACATTAGTAAATGTAATGAGTTACATTATTGCTGAAAGTGCATTGAAATTAGTAGGGGTGTTAACCAGTGTTAAACATGGAAACAATATATAAAGGGTAGGACCCACTCACATGTTAAGGGAGCAAAGTAGGTCAAGAGAGAGTCGACTCCAGGTGATGGCAGTCCTTGATCCACTGACTTGGTACGAGCAAGGAATATATGGAAAAAATAGTGCAATACAATTTAATACAAAAAGGTGTGGGGGGCAGAGTAATGCACTTACAACAAGACAGTAGGTCAAACACATAGAACAGTAGGGTTGCAGGGGAACGCTGAATCCTCGTGCTGTCCTCTGTCAGCCCAGCTGTTTGTCGCAGGCCCGTGCTATCACAGATATGGGCATGGAGAAAGTCTGTCCGCCAAAAGGCGCAGATAACTGGAAATCAGCTGCTCAGATGTTGCACTCGAGCCATTCTTGGTAGTGAAGGAATTGTATGGGAATGAAGGTGACACGCATTCTCATTTGTGTGCCAACTTTCAGAAATGAGAAGAAAAGGGTCGTTTGCAGTTTATCGTCATCTTTCCTGCAGAGAACATTAACCTTTCAGTCAACGATCACCTTTACTGCGTCTGCGCTAGCATTTGGGGGATTCCGGACCGCACATGGTCACACTCACTAAATCTCTAGTGATATCTTTGAATTGCATTAGGGTTGGGGTGGCTAACTCCAGTCCTCAAGGGCCACCAACAGGCCAGATTTTAAGGATATCCCTGCTTCAGCACAGGTGGCTCCGTCAACGACTGAGTCACTGATTGAACTACTTGTGCTGAAGCAGTGATCTACAAGACCTATCGTGTAGGTGGCCCTTTACAACTGAAATTGGCCACCCCTGCATTAGGATATACTAAACAGCAATTTAGTTAATGTAACTAGCCACAGTGGATGCAGACCAAAGATACATACTCTATAATCCTTTAACAAAAATAAAAAGGAAGTGTAGCCGCAAAAGACCTGGATTATTGCCTCATTTTGAAAAGATAAAATAAGTTGCGGTTAGAGCACGGCCAAATATGAAACCCGTTCCGGAGTATGGTCACACTGCAGAACAAGCCCATGTACTGGGTTTTCCCTATTATGTAGAACTGGTTAACATCCCCTACAACTGTCACCCTTCTAAGGAAAAACTACATCCCTTTGCTTAACCGTATCTATAAAACATTTTCTGTGGGCAAGAACCTTCGCGACTTACACAAATTGCAAATCGGTAAAGAGACATGCGTTTTTGCTTTCCTGTACATCACTGCTTGCTTTGTAAGTCCTCGGACATGGTAAAAAAAAAAAGACTGCGCTGAGCCAGCACACTTACCTCCTGCATCTGGTATGTGTGTGGCTTTAGCAGGCGCTTCCGCAGGCGTGCTGAGGCGTGCGGAATTGCAGGAGACAGATTGATTTTAATTTTCGCACTGAGGGAAGCGGAGGGCCGGTCACGTGACCGGCAAAAGCCAATGGCACTCGGTGACATCGGTGACGTGGTGCGCTAGCCCCGCCTCTCAAGCGCGCTCGCTGACGCTCATGCCAGGACACAAAAAAAGGAGAGCATGAACATCGGCACGGTATTTTATACCATGTCCGCGGCCTAAGATGCATTAGAGATTGGTGCTTGAACATGCACACCAACGCACGCATTTTCTGTTTGGGCCCTGTCGGATTGGGTTTCTAGAAGGTACACGGTACCTCCAAGGGGTGAAGTTGAATGTTAAATTAGTACCCTATGCAAGTTTCGGGTTCTCCAGCTTCCTGACAATAGATGGAGAAGGAAACCTTTTCACCTCAGGAAGTAGGTGGGGGGGCGGGGGGGGGGTGACAAACTCCTGTTTTCAGGGGCCACCAAGATGACAGGTGTTCAGAATATCCCTGCTTCAGCACAGGGGGCTCAGTCTTTGATTGAGCCCGCTGCCCTGAAGCAGGGATAGCCTGAACGCTTGACCTGCTGGTGGCCCTTCAGACAGAAGTTGGCCACCCCTGCAGAAGATTATATTGGACAATAGGAAAGGAAGAGGAGAAACTTGATTCATGTTGTCACAACAATGGGTCTATTTGGAAGCACGACGTAGAAATGCAGAGCCTTGTGCTATGTAGCTACGTAACCGACCTCCTCTTTGTCTATGATGACGGCATGTTTTCTGGCATAACTCTAGTGTAAGAGTTGAATAGAGAGGTGTATGTTCAATTCTGTTCAAAATGCACACGTCCAACTGCATCAAAACAGCCCACTCTTCCGGAGGCATTCATCATGACGACTGGTTTTACATGATGGATTATGCTATTGCCTAGCACTGGTCATAAACACACCAGAAAAATTATTCTATCTAGGGATTTAGGTTTGTGGTTGTTTTTTTTTTGGTATGTTGTTTTGTAAAATCTGTGTTTTTGTTTTTATTTTTTCCGGTACATTCATTTTATTTAACAATCTGTAACAGTGACAACAATGGGGGTGGGGGGACACGACATTTGAATTTGGTGTTTATCATGGCATTTATTTTTTGTTTCCATACCCTCCTCTTGTTACCTTTGTCCCCAATCTACGCCACTGGCTGCTACAAGAGGTAGTACTCTGGGAAATAATGTCATTTCCTTTCATCTATATTTTTATCGCTTTTAACCAAAAGTGGGAGATGTTCAATCTGTGTTTTTTTGGGGGGTAAGAACTGAGCACCAGAATTATAGCCACATTTATCAAAGCAGTCAATATTTTATATTTTTTCTTGACTTGAGGTAACTGATATCATGAGAAAGAGACCTCTTAGTTCGTTTGCATATGTATATCACTAAATGGCTGCTCTTCAGTTTCCAATTAATTCTTCAGTCAGTGTAATACAGCAGCTCCAATGTATCCTTATATTACTAAGGTAACTATCGTTACAGTTTGCAGCTCAAACTGCTGGGAATATTGGCAACAAATGATCACAAACAGGAAAGTGTTGCCAAGATCTTGCACTGCTGGGGAGGTGGGTAAAACCTGCTATAGACATCAAAGGATTCTCAGTATATTAAAACTGGTTAAAAATGGCATTAAGAGTTGAATAATAAAAAAATGCAGTACATATCTAATACTACATAACTGATATATAAAAAAAAAAAAAACACATGCAGGATATTGCTTGGATTGCTAAGAATATGTCTCTTAGGCTCAGTCCCCGCTAGCACTAATCGGGTGGCGCTTGTGGAGGTGACTTACATATATAGATATATGTAAGTCCCTGCTCACGCGGTGCGCACAGCGCTCATGCACTGGCATACGCGCTCAGCCGCGATCGGCGCTTAGGTAAACAAAAAAACTATACTTACCCGCGTGCTCAACTACCCGCAATGCCCCCTCCCCTCCCGCGCGTACATGCAGGACACCCGGCCCCCTCCCGCGCGTACATGCAGGACACCTGGCGCTCATGCTTGGAGCTCTCCAAGCATGAGCGCGATCAGCGCCAGCGGGGACTTAGCCATAAACTTTTGTTGTTTTTTTAAACTATTTATTAGCATGTTTTGTTAAATTACAGTTAGATAATGTTCACATATGCACGATATACAGAGCAGTGCAAGATACAAACATGACAGACGTTCTGCACATATCAGGTGTGTATATTATCGTGTGCATACATCAGGTAAACTATAAAAGGTTTCCTTTTTGTAGCACTGCCACTCTGGGGAATTCAGGAGGGAATTGGACTGTGGGTAGTAGCTATTCTTTGCCATATTTTGCAGCATTGCCACCCTGGGGTATTCAGGAGAGAGTTGGACTGTGGGCAGTGGCAGTTTTTGACCATGTTTTGCAGGCATGGTCCCTTGTTGAATGGAGGTGCCCATTATTTCAGCACGTTCTCTATTCAGAGTTGAAACACCTTGATTACTAGTTGTTCAATAACTTGCATCATCTGACTGGTATTCAGTTGTGAGTAATGAACATCAAATGCAGTGGTTTTCTGAGACGCCATTTTAGCCGGTAAGACAGACATTGTAGCGAGGTGCTATATACGTTTGACCAAGGTCCGGCACGGACACTGGCCCTATCACCTATTTATATATATATGTAAATTGCTCATACATGTGTTTTTTTCTCTTTGACTTGAGAATTACGCCTGAAGGAGAAGCTACAGACGAATAGAAGAATCCCAACCAGACTGAAAGAAGGAAAAGGAGGAGAACACTTACCATCACAGAAGAAAAAGAAAGACGGAAGGAGAAAGAAATAACTGGGGAAGAAAGAAGTTCGTTAAAGATACCTTGATGTGACATTATTACCCCATACACCTTCTATTAGAGCTGTATCCGAAGTTTTTATAATACACTCTATCACACCATTCCTCGACTTGTGCTCCCCCTCTTTTCCCCTGTTTACCTGTATCTTAAGGATCCTGGATAGATCCTATAGGGGTCAGAGCCAAAGGAGAGACGACATCACTGAGGGGACCCTTGTACAACAATTTACAAAGGTTGTAAAATTCTTTACACTATACCCCATTTTTATTATTCCCATCCAGAGGGAGCGCCCGGGTTTTTCTCTACCCCATTGTAGCGAGAATCTGTGATCTCTGGGCCATGATGCCTCGGCTGGCAGGCGGATTACTTCCGCAGCGACACTACTCCGGGCTCTCCAAAAGCTCTGTCCACAGCTAGTAGGTTCCACAGCACATACACCACAACTCACAGTAGATGTGATAGAGGAAACAATGGTGGATTCGGCGCAACTGCGCATGTCTGAGTCAGAGAGGCTCCTGGAGTTCTTCTGGAGTTCTACAACAAACTTTATTGGCAAAACACACAAGGGCTAACACCGCATTCTCCCCCTCTACGCATTTCACCCTCAAGGATAGGGCTTCGTCTTGGTGTCACCCCACCCTGCAGCACACTCACAGAGACAGTTTATCACAGAGACAGATTATCACAGAGACAGATTATCACAGAGACAGTTTATCACAGAGACAGATTATCACAGAGACAGATTATCACAGAGACAGCTTATCAGAGAGACAGCTTATCACAGAGACAGTTTATCACAGAGACAGATTATCACAGAGACAGATTATCACAGAGACAGATTATCACAGAGACAGTTTATCACAGAGACAGTTTATCACAGAGACAGATTATCACAGAGACAGATTATCACAGAGACAGTTTATCACAGAGACAGATTATCACAGAGACAGTTTATCACAGAGACAGATTATCACAGAGACAGATTATCACAGAGACAGATTATCCCAGAGACAGTTTATCACAGAGACAGTTTATCACAGAGACAGATTATCCCAGAGACAGATTATCACAGAGACAGATTATCACAGAGACAGTTTATCACAGAGACATCTTATCACAGAGACAGTTTATCACAGAGACAGCTTATCACAGAGACAGCTTATCACAGAGACAGTTTATCACAGAGACAGCTTATCACAGAGACAGTTTATCACAGAGACACCTTATCACAGAGACAGATTATCACAGAGACAGTTTATCACAGAGACAGTTTATCACAGAGACAGTTTATCACAGAGACAGATTATCACAGAGACAGTTTATCACAGAGACAGTTTATCACAGAGACAGATTATCACAGAGACAGTTTATCACAGAGACAGTTTATCACAGAGACAGCTTATCACAGAGACACTTTATCACAGAGACAGATTATCACAGAGACAGTTTATCACAGAGACAGAATATCACAGAGACAGTTTATCACAGAGACAGATTATCACAGAGACAGATTATCACAGAGACAGTTTATGAAACCAGCCGGCCATGAGCATGTGCCTCCCTCAAACTGCTACTGGTGCCACGAAGTAGGCCTCAGATTTTTGTTTAAGTATTGACATCTGGGGAAATGACCGATCAGATCAATAATAGTCTCAGTAAAGCCGGCTGATGGGACACTGCCTAACGACACCTTTTAATCTGCATTTTTGCTGTAGAGAAACAGTGATGTCTGCGGATTGTTAGTAGGACGAACAGGAGATCCTGAGAATTGCAGCCATCTTACAGCTTTACCTCCCGGATTCGTCTCTTACGTTTTAAAGAAACCAGAAGAGACAAAAGTTTGTTTTAAACACGATTCCATCGGTTTAAGACAACCAATTACATTGTTAAGCTGTTTTACATGTAAAACCCATTCGGGTGAATACGTTCTAAAGCAGCAGTGAATCAGGGGGTCTCCGTAGCTGAACTGCATTAATTTCAGCTCCGGGGACCCCTTGCTTTCCGAGATAATTACCGGAGGGTAAAGCTCGCGCGTCACCTGGGCCAATAGGAAGCCGTGATGTCATTTAAACCAGTGACCTTTAAACCGGTGACTCCAAGACGAAGCCCTCTGTGTAAGGGTGAAACGCGTTGAGGGGGAGATCGCGGTGTAGCCCTTGTGTGTGCAACAAAGTTTTTTTTTTTTTTTTTTGAAGATACATCCGGGAGCTTCATTCTTCAGACATGCGCAGTTGCGCCGAATTTCTTCTTCTTTTCTTACCTTTAAACCGGTGACCTTTAAACCGGTGGAGCTGCACCCACTACGGAGGTGAGTATCTCGAGGAGCAGGTGGTCCCAGAGCGGAAATTCATGTGCTATAAAAGACCCCCTGCTTCCCACCTATTAAACAAAACAAAGACAAAAACATGTTCTTCTGCTTTACGATCGCTTAGACTGGGATTTGTAATAAATCTGGATTTAAAAAAAAAAACTTTTAGCCATATTCCTGTGCAAATACAAAACTGCACAGACACAAACAAAGGGCTCTTGTTAATTTGCATGTCCACTGAATTGTTTTATAAACACGCTAAAAACAAGGGATTAGGGATAGCCGACAAAATCTGTCTGTTAATTAATACAAAACCCCCAGTTGTCAAACTCTGCTACGGCGGTGACACCTTGTAAGGGACCAATAAATAAGTTTGCTATAAATATAGGGATATAAAAAAATAGCTTTACGACCTCCCAAATCTCTTCTTCAGATGTGATGTATCCAAGAAAAAATGCCCAATGAACAGCATCACCCAAAGTCAAAGGCTGAGCCACTGATTGAGCCACCTGTGCTGAAGCAGAGATATCCTTAAAACCTGACCTGTTGGTGGCCCTTGAGGACTGGAGTTGGCCACCCCTGATATAAGACATTGATCCCAACTCTAAGGTCAAAACCTTCCCAATGGCTGGAAATAATTGACTGTGTTTGATTGGCTTGCCAACGAGATTGGGTAATAATTAACATAGGGATTTCAATGTTTGGTGTCTTATCCTATAAGTAAATCCTATTTTTCCTTGGTGTCTCCTGTTTTTCAACAATGACGATCAATCTGTCATATAAGCTTTGTTTAATGCCTCCTCCATAACCTCTGGTGTGTATCACCATGTAGGAATCTTACATAAATCTTTTGATTGTGTCAAAAATAGATCGTCACTGGAACACTTACGTCTTAATCTAAGAAACTGACCTTTAGGTATTCCTCGTAACAAAGGCTGTGGATGACCACTGTCTGCCCTAAGGAATGTGTTATGAGATTTCTTTTAATGAAAAACATATGTCTTTGTTTGTATCTTCATATCCATAAACAGCTGTTTACTGGCTGTGTGCTTCTCAAACCCAGGTGGTGCTGAAGTGCTGTGTAATGCAGCAGTTATACGCGTATAGGAATCTATGTTAAGATGGATTTGAAGCAATAGGTGAGTGCTCATTTGAATGTCATTTCCCAGAATCCCTGGCTGCAGCGGAAGCACTGGATGCTGGGAGATAATAGGGAAAGGCAGGGTTGCAGACCTGTCTGAGACGTGATATGTGCTCACAAGTGACATTCTTTCTTTGCTTTAGGCTGTAGCATGGAGGATTTTTGTCCCTTTTTCACCCACCATAACTTATTTAATGTGTGATTGAAACCTATCCCATCTTCACATTGCAGAGCCCAAATTTTTTTGTGTTACCCGCGCACCCCCAGCTGGTAAACCAGTTGGGGGGAGGATCCTAGTAGGGTGCTGACCAGTGTGATCTCAAAAGGGGCAAGTTTAGCCCAGAAGGAGCAGCACGATGGCACATCAAAATGTTTCTGGCATGGGCGCATTTTAACGCACCGACACAATTTCCTGCATTTTCGTCACTCCATGGGCCTTTTGGCTAAAGTGGACCCCAGAATTTTTTAAACCCACCTGGCCATCTTTTTTGTGTTTATGCACATCACAGAGCACTTTGTGCACTTTTGTGGTCACCGCATCCACTGTACAGCACTTATGTTTGTTTTGTTTTGATTGGGTGTGTTCGTGTTGGATTTGCATCCCGGTTTTGTGCACGGCTTGTCACCGGCTCTCTCTGAGGGCAAACGACCTGGGCGATTAGGCTTTGGTCAAAAGCCAAAGTCTTGGACTTTCTTGCTAGCCTTCCGGCTGAAGAATGGAAGAGGAGGGCGTCCGGAATCCTGATGGGGGATGGTGTTAGAGACCACGAAGATCTTCTTGGCTCACTGGCTGGAGAAATTCGGGGAGAGGAACAGGACTTGTCCGACTTCGGGAGGACGGTCGCAAGTAGGAACACCCGAACTCGGGCTCTCAGAGCTGTCGGTGAGGAGGTTTACTGTCTATGCTGAAAAGCTGTGTAATGCGGCAGGCATAAGCTTACAAAGGTCCATGTTAAAATGTACATGACGTAAAAGGTGACACTGTGAGTGCTCATTTGCATGTCATTACCCAGAATCCCTGGCTGCAGTGGAAGCACCGTATTCTAAAAGATAATGGGGAAAGACAGGGTCGCAGACCTGTGTGAGACATGTTGATGTGCTCACAAGTGGTATCTTTATTTGCTAGTATTATTTGCTAATATTGATTTAAATCATCAATTAAATGTATCAAAACGTATAAAGTCCACAAAATGTGTCGAATGTGTGTTTCCACCCCAGATAATTATGAGATCATCTATATAATGTTTGTAAAAGATTTTTTTCTCGAAAATAATTAGATGTACTAAATAGATGAATTCTGTCATTGGGATTATTTTCTCATTTCAAGAAACCCGTTGCTGTTTTCCTATTCCAGCTTTGCAGACTGTTAGTTATATGTGTTTTCCTTCAAAGCTCAGCGATTCTACGTCTGTATTGGATGAGCAGGTATTTATCCATTTGTAATACGGAGTATTGTTAGCAGGAGTTAAAACGCATGGCCCCATATACCGCTGTAATGGTTTTCACAGACAAGGCTTAACTTGTTCCTGACAAAACCATGAAGACTCTTTTGCTGCCTGCATTCAGATAAATGGATGTTTGGGAGCAAAGCCAGGGAATTTAAACCCGAAGGTATCCGATATCCCTTCTAGTTTTGTTTAGGAAATGCCTTGGGTTATTCAGGAAGATGGAAAACTTACTACGATATCCCGTCAAATGGAAAAGTACAATGCATGTCATATGTCCTTTTAGTCTCCCTAATCTCACTGCCCAGTCAGGATACCTGGGCTCATTCTACCTTTGGAACGATTTCGGCCCAGATATATAGCTCCGCTGGGCTATTCAGGGTAAAGAGGCTATCCAAACGGGCAATTTTTTCCCAAATAGGATTGAAGCAGGGGGAACCTCCTGCTTCCAGAGATACAGACCTCCTTAGGTGGTGCCGGTAGCCACTCCGCTCGGCTAGCAGGGTTCATGTAATGGCGGAAATCCAAAGCTCCCCCGCACCGTTGGCCAATAAGCCGTGACATCATCCGGTGTGACTTGCTATTGGGACACGTGACGTGGGAGCTGTAAAAAGAAGTGATTTTTTTTTTGTCTTAATTCCAAGCGTTACGTCTGGCGCAAGCTCAACACTGCACATAATCCAGTCAACATCATCACAACGGTCAAGCATGGTGGTGGCAACATCACGTTATGGGGACGCTTCTCTTCCGCAGGGACTGGGAAGCTCGTCAGGATAGAGGGGAGAACGGATGTTGCAAAGTACAAGAAAACCTGCGAGTCCAGCCAAGACTCTGAAACTGGGGGGGAAATTCATATTTCAGCAGGACAATTACCCAAAGCGCAAAGCCAAAGCTGCACTGAAGCGGTTGAACAAGAAGAGATTTAATGTTGATTGGCCCAGTCAAAGTCCTGACCTGACGACAATGGAACATTTATGGTGACAGTTGAAGATTGCCGCCCATCGACGTTCCCCAACAAACCTAGCAGAACCGGATCAATTTTCCCGGGAAGAATGGGCAAAAACGATCAAAAAAGACTCGTAGCGGTAATTGTTGCAAAAGGGGCTTCTACCAAGTACTGATTTAAGGGGCTGAATACTTATGCAACCCGTCGATTTCACAGATTTCCCCCCTTTGCTGACATTTAACCTCCTCCTCATATAACATTGCTCAGTTTAATCACTACAGCTTTGTAGATTTGAAATGCTTCAAAGTACTCAAGAACAGAAAACATTTGAACTCAAAATGATAATGCTCGTTGACACTAAAACAAGAGGACTGATATGGGGTTTTAAACCCAATACTATCATTTTTTGTAATGTTTCTGCCTCTCTGTGAATGTTACAACGAACCCCCTCTCCCCCCTGCATCCCCACCCCCCGCACACTGCTGATGGATGTAGGGTCCTGTGTCTCACTGTCCCATTCTATGCATTTATTGCCCCGTCTCTGCATCATCTGCCTTAGCCTAAGATTATAGTAGGTGCGTGAGCGCACACGACGGAACAAATGGCGTCGGGCGTGCCTGCCGCCTGAGCGATGGGTGCACGGAGATGGAGGCGATTGGGGAGGCGGACATGTCACCAGGCTGGCTCGCCCTCAATAGCTGAACTGCTCACGTGACGTGGCCGTGACGCTCTGCATCGTGCCCGCGCTTGCGCGCACTATGGCCGGCCCGTATTCCGGGCCGAACTTTGTTCTCGCAGCGTGCGAAATCGCACACACCATCGCACCCACTATAATCGCAGCCTTAGATGGCTTTCTTGTTTTTGTTTCTTACATCTGGGTTAAATTCATGAAATCTCTGTAAATCACCATCGCTGACCTGAGGAAGAGAGGAGAACTCTCCAAAGCTTGTTTTATAAGCTCTACTGTTAGTCCAATTAAAACAGGTATCCCCTAATACGGAAGTACTCATTTACTCTGCACTATCGCACCTGGACTAACACGGCTATTTCTACTTAATTCCTAGCTTTGAATAAAAATAGTTCGTTTGAAAAATTGCGCATTCATTATTTGTACTTCAACAGCTTGTGACATTATTGGTAGGGGGGTAGGGGATACTTCTGCAAACTACTGTAGTTATATAGTTACATAGTAGTTATATAGTTACATAGTGGTTATATAGTTACATAGTGGATGAGGTTGAAAAAAGTCATATGTCCATCAAGTTCAACCTATGCTAAATTTAGACAACAGATACTTATCCTATATTTGTACTTACAGTATTTTGATGCCGAGGAAGGCAAACAAAAAACCCCAGTGAAACATGATCAAATGCTGTCTCATAAGGGTAAAAATAAATTCCTTCCTGATTCCAATAAAGGCAGTCAGATTTCAATCTGGATCAACATCCTTCCAATGTTTACTTACTTGTTATAGCTCTGTATACCTTTCCTTTCTAAAAAGATATCCAACCTTTTTTTGGAGATATCTATTGTATCTGCCATCACAGTCTCCATGGGTAACGAATTCCACATTTTAACTGCCCTTACTGTAACGAACCCTTTCCTTTGTTGCTGCTGAAATCTCCTTTCCTCCAACCTTTAGGAATTAACCTGTGTCGTTTGTACTGCCCCTGGGATGAATAGTTATTTTGAAAGCTCCTTCTATTCTCCCCCAAATATATTTGTATATAGTTATCATATCCCCTCTTACACACCTATTTTCTAATGTAAACAAATCTAAATTCGCTAGCCTCTCTTCATAAGTCAGATTTTTCCATCCCCTTTTTTAATTTGGTGGCTATTCTCTGCACTTTTTCTAGTTACATAATGTCTATTTTATGGAGCGGTGCCCAAAACTATACCCACATTCAAGGTGTGGTCTTACTAATGCTTTTTTAGAGGGGCATAATTATGCTTACTTCCCTTCCATCCATTGCCTGTTTCATGCAAGATAAGATCTTATTTTCCTTTCCACCTACTGCATGACTTTGGGCACTATTGCTAAGCCTGATGTCTCCTAGCACTCGTAAATCATTCTCCACCAAGGATTCACCTATATTTCCCTATTTAAATGGAAGTCACCTGTTTATTCTTGTTTCTGCAATGCATAACTTTACATTTATCTGTATTAAACCTAAGCTGCCATTTACCTGCCCAAGTTTCCAGTCTCTCCAAGTCCTTCTGGAGAGAAATTACATTGTGCTCTGATTTTACTACAGTACCTTACACAATTAGTGTCATCAGCAAAGATGGAGACTTTGCTCTCTATGCCAACCTCAAGGTCATTAATAAACAATTTAAAAAGCAGGGGTCCTAGTACCGATCCTTGGGGTACTCCACTAACAACTTTAACCCAACCTGAAAAGGTTCCACTTATGACAACTCGCTGTTGTCCGTCCTTCAACCAGTTCTCAATCCAGATGCAAATATTTTTACCGAGTCCAATTTGCTTTATTTTGTACACCAACCTCGTGTGGAATCGTATCAAAAGCCTTTGCAAAATCTACGTAGACCACATCAACTGCTTTACCCTGGTCTAAATTCCTACTTACCTCCTCAAAGAAACTAATAAGGTTAGTTTGGCATGACCCATCCTATCTATTACTAATAATTTTGTTTTCCATTAGATATTCCTGAATATTATCCCGTACTAAACCTTCAAGTAGCTTCCCCACTATTGATGTCAGGCTTACAGGTCTGTAATTCGCCAGCTGTGATCTAGCTCCCTTTTTAAATATAGGCACCACATCTGATTTACACCAATCTTGTGGTACTGAGCCTGTGGAAATGAAGTTCTTCAATATTAAATGCAATGGTTTGGCTATTAATGAACTTCGCTCCTTAAGAACTCTTGGTTGCATGCCACAGTGGCCAGGTGCTTTATTTACTTTAATTTTATTAAGTTACCTATGAACTTCTTCCTCAGCTAAGCAATTGGTTGTTAATATAGCAATTAACTTAACTTCCTCCTGTGGCACTATTATTGCAATTAACTCCTCCCTGGTAAAAACAGAGGCAAAGGATTTGTTTAAAACCTCTGCTTTTTCCTTATCTCCATTAATCTGCCTGCCCATCTCACAGTGAAAAAGAGACCTACATTTTCTTTTGTAATCTTTTTGTTATTAAGGTACTTAAAAAACTTTCTAGGGTTGATCTTACTTTCTATTGCAATTCTTTTTTCATTATCCATTTTAGCTAATTTGATTGCCCCTTTGCAATTTTTGTTACATTCCTTATAATTCTGATACGATGTCTCTGTCCCTTCTGTCTTTAAGGATCTAAACCTTCCTTTCCATTTCCTCCTCTACCTGTTTATTGGGCCGCATTGGATTTACCCCCTAACCTGACATATCCACTAAAGTCTGTTAAGGTTAACGCAGGATTTTAACAGTATGTTAAACCTGGAGTTACTCACACCTAGACCCAGAAAAGGGGCTCTTGTGATGGGCGAGGAGGATTCATACACACTTAATGCCCCAATATCGGAAGCTAAAGCATCGTGGTGCTTCAATAACATGACGTTAAGCTTATGCTAATGATATAACTATCGTTGTTTGTGCATAGAATTAGCTTTGGGGATGTGCGCTAACCTCAGGGAAAATAACATCCGGTCCAGTTTTAGGTAACGTCGCGTCCTTTCCCCCGATGTACCAGAGCTCTGTATATGGGCCCCGGAGATGGGCGAATATGTCAGCATTCGAGCTGCTAAATATTCGCAGTGTTTTGATATTCGTTTGGACAGTAAAACGTTTGGGTGAATGCTCCTGAAACCGCCGGAGCTTCCCCTTCGCATGAAATCCGCAGGCGAGTGTTCAGACCTCAAATTAGTTTGCGAATGTCAAAACATTAGATGTGCGCCCCCTCCCACTTCGTCACGTTGTGAGAGACGGGAGCAGGGTGTGGGCTGCTGGCTGGCTTAGTGTGTGGGCAGGCAGGGACAGGCAGGCACAGGAGGTGACAGGCAGGAACAGCACAGGAGAGAGAGATTTAGGTGAGACTGAGGGATATTGCAGGCCCAGTTAGCAGGAGATATACCAGTTGCTTTTTTCGGTAGCAGCAGTAGCAGACACCCCCTATTTATACTCCTCCCAAAGCAAATGTCAAAACAAACATTTGATCCCACGGCGAATGTCTCGGTGATGGGGGGGACAAGGGGAAGCGAACGTGCATTTTTAGACTAAACCAGAGGAGAAAGGCCATATTCGGCGAAAGATTTGTCCATCTCTAGTCTGGCCATTCAAACGTGAAACTTTTTTCACCGCCAGAGGCTTTGCCTCTGGCACACAAAGGGTTAATTGGGCGCGCTCTTTCTTCCACAGAAGATGCGGTTGAGGTTATTTTCTCCCACCGCGTATGGTCGGTTCATAGAAGATCATGACTAACACTTACTGCGCAGGCAAAAAAAACTGTCGCGGTGACAGTGAATCCTCTAAAGAAGATTTACCGTGTATCATTATATAGACGCGCCACAGCTATACCGGAGCAGGCGCACGTAACTGGTTAAAAAGGGTATTTTTTTTTTAACAGTTTTCACTTAATTTTCATTCTGTGAATGTGATTACGCTTAGATTGTAAGCTCTTCAGGGCAGGGACTCCTTTTCCTAATGTTACTTTTACGTACGAAGCGCGTATTCCTATTATGCCACGTGTGTTACGGCTGTAAAGCGCCATGTACACAGATGGCGCGATACAAACAAAGGTATATCTACGTTCAGTACAACGCCTCCTGGTGAAGTGACTCAGTAGTCTTTTCTTGGTTTGGAGAAATGTTAAACATCAAACCATTTTTTTCTCCCGGGCTCGTGCTTTGCAGGCGAAAGGCTTTAACGTTTCCGGTGCTGGCGAGAGCGAGTGTTGCTCACGCTAATGGGACACGTGTGTCGGCGTCTCTGCGTGATCTGCTCTCATCTTTACTTTAAGATGAAACAAAAACAGCGAGTTCAAACCCTATGATAATGTCAGGGTAATTTATCTCATCCCGGCCCAGGTGACGTCCTGCAATTTGTGGGTCATCAAACACTATTACTCGCAGTAATTATTTCACCTTGGCTACAAACATAGGATCCCAAATCATGGAGAAGGTTCTGATCTCGTAAACACCAAATATGACTTTCTTAAGAAAATATCACTATTGCATAAATTGCTTTGACAAATACTTTAGTCATTTTCAAAACATTGTTTCCCTTTTTTTTTTTTAATTAAAAGTGAAATCCCTCAGTTTTGTCTTCTATGTAAATCTTTTTTTTTTTTTAATTCCTCCTTAGAAATAAATAAAAATAAAATACATTTTTTTTTTAATCATAGTACCGCAAACCTATATTAGCCTGGTATGCACCGGAAACAAGAAGATGTTTATAGAGAGCCGAAGCACAGAAAAGAAAGGGAAGAATCACAGAGGAAAGCATAAAAAATGGGGTTAAAAGCAGCAGTATGACCCCCCCCCCCCCATTGTAGTCTTTAAATCTAGTACTGTGAATGAAGGTCGGTCGTAGGAAGGAGTTGAGAGGTTAGGTTGGGTTATCCCCACTTTTTCTTAATAGGTTTGTTGCAGCTGAACCGTGTTAATTTCAGCTCCGGGGACCCCCTGCTTCCTGGGATACTTACATCCGTTTTGGGTAGGGTGCTGGCTGGGCTATGTGGGGCTATCGAAATGGCGGCTTTAATGTCCCGCGTCGCGTGGGCCAATAGGAAGCCATAACGTTATCCCTTGTAACTTCCTATTGGATCGTGTGACCAGGACTTTTAAACCTGTAGAGAGATACTGGCACCCCATCTCAAGAAGCAGGGGGTCCCCAGAGCTGAAATGAACGCGGCTCAGCTACGGAGAGCACCGTGCTTCAAACCAGGGGGGAGGGGGTTGGGACATTTGTTTTTGGAGCAGATGCTTCTTTAAGTGAACTAACAGCTTGCAGAATATATTATGTTTATGATGCATACTGTAGTTCACTCTAACAAAATAATAACTAAATTGCACAATCCACACCCACTCTAATGATTCAAGGGGTGAGTAGGGAGAGTCACCAGCAGTAATTATGGGGAGGGGGCACCTACAGTATTATGTTAATTGTTACTCTTGACTTTATGCAAAACAAGGTTTGGGAATTGTTTTTTAAACAACCTTCCCCCATCATCATCTGGTTAACGAGGAAGCTTTAAAACATAATTGACAACATGTTTACTTGTCTCACTGTCTTAAAAAGTTGTCCGTCACCTAAACTTTACCCATTGAACACATCACGGCCATTAGATCACTGTATAGGACTTTCTCTTTAATTTTATTAATGAACCTTCATTGCTTGACAATGATATACAAGCATGCAAAAGAAAAACTCTCACCACACACATGTATGTGCTTAATGCGAGGCGGACAAACACAAGATCTCATGTACAGCGTCAGTATTGCTCCTCAGGAAGAGATGCTGTTCTTCTTTGTCTGCCATTGGGAAGGTCGTCTTGGGAATCGGACAGGCCCTGCACTAGTGGCTGACTATACTACCCTGGACCCCCTTGGGGGCAGCTCTGTATATCCTGCAGTCTTTGTTATCTAAAATATTGCCACATAAAGGATGCCTCCTATAGTTTATGTGATGTGTGGTTGACTGTGTGCCGTAGGCAAACTCTATAGGCCAAAGGATTGATGTATGATAGTTACATAGTAGATGACGACAGTTACTTATCCTATATTTGTATTTACAGTATTTTGATCCAGAGGAAGGAAAACAAAAAAACCCCAGTGAAACCTCGTCCAATGCTGTCTCATACGGGGAAAATTAAATTCCTTCCTGACTCGAAATATTGGCAATCAGATATCCCTGTATACATTGTCTTTCTTAAAAGATGTCCAACCTTAATTTGAAGATATTTACAGTGTAGCATCTGCCATCACAGTCTCCATGGGTAATGAATGCCACATTGTAACTGACCTTTCTTTTGTTGTTGGTGAAATCTCCTTTGCTCCAATCTTAAAGAATGACCCTGTGTCGTTTGAACTGCCCGTGGGATCAGTGCCACTCCACAAGATTAGTGCCACGCTGCAAGATTTGTTATAGAGAACTGTCAGGTTCCCCTGCGTTCCTTATGCTCACTCCCCCCTCCCCCTCTGTGTATCTCCAGTCCATACAAATCTTCACTGAACTGACCACTGCCCTGACCAGCTTGAGGTGGGACATTGTTTACTATTACGAGACGGTCTCACAACCGTTCAGGGCTCAATTGACACACTAACTGGAATGCAAAACACGGTCTCCAAATTAAAAGTCATGGCTGTTCTGCTATTACTAAACCAATCCAATGGACCCAATGTTTCTTTGAACTGTATCTGAGGACATTCATGAAAAGGTATCGATGATCGGTAATAAATTTATATCGGCTTTCCTATGATCCGCATTTCCTCAAACACTTGATAATATCCAGAACGGAGGCCAACTTTCCCATTAGATATTAATGCAGTCTGAGGGCAGTGGAATGAATATGAACTGAAGACCCCCTGCTAGGGTCTACTGGTAGTTAAGTGGTTAAGGACACTAGAGGGTTAACTGTGGGGTCACACAGAGTTACTCCCCTCCATATCATGTGAAACAGGATGATTCGCAGAAAGGTTAGCCACTCTCCAGTAGGTCTGGTGACAAGTGATGTCACCATAGGGAGATGGGAGGATACATATAGTGCCCCCCAGGGGTTTTAGAATCAGGTTCCTCGGGAGTAGCAGTTGGAAAGGGTCTTACTGTAAGTTATGTAAATATGTTTACGTGCATAGTTATGTGTAGTAAGAATGTCCTGTCACCTCTATTGTTTTCAGTTAGGGAACGTGCCCTTTACAGATAGAGATGATAGTAATGAACAAAGATGATTCTCTGGCCAGAAGAAGAGCAGGCAAGTGCTCAGCAGGGAGTTCTCAGAGTAGAAACTACAGAGCATAGTTGAATCGGGTCCAACAGAGAGTATCTAGTGAAGCCCCGATCCAATAGGTAGGGATGAGGTAGACGGTGCACAGAGTGATGGGATACTGAATCCTGAAGGTAGAGTTTACTGCCAATAACAAGTCCTCAGTAAACTTCCAATCTGCTAAGTATAGGGGAAGAATGCCGTCCACAGTAAAGGGTTAATGATCCCTGAGAATAAAATATATCCACTGGAGGACTTCCGGTGACGTCACCGTGAATGGCAGGGTAGGCAACGAGCTCCCGACACCCTCCCTACAAAGATAATTAGAAAAGCATCCCAAACGGCGCAAGTACCCCCCAAAAGTGGCCAGCACCCTCCCTAAGACACCAGGGATGGCGGGGAAACAAAAAAAAAAGGCACAGAACCCCGTTTCGAAGTTCTTTCAGCCGACTCAGCGCCCGATGGAGCCGTCCTCAGAGTCGCAAGATGGCGCCGAGGAGCACGAGCATGCCGCGGAGGCCGCACTGCTCGGACAAGTTGTTCTGGCCCATCAGGAACTTAATAAAGAGTTTTTTGAGGTGCTACTCCTCAAGATGAGAAAGGGATTTATGGAGGATTTAGAGAAGGTCCTGCGGGATATTCGATCGGACCTGAGCACCCTAACCACGAGAACAGAGGCAGTGGAAGCGCAAATTACCACCATCTCAGTAACCCACTCTAACATGGAGGATGACATGACTAGAATGGGGCATGAGATCGCTGCCCTCAAGAATACCATCGAAGACCACGAAAACAGGGACCGTAGGCAGAACCTACGATTCAGAGGGATCCCTGAATCAGTCCCGCCAGAATCCCTCCAGGCCTATCTCAAAAAGCTTTTTCTGACTCTTGTCCCTGACCTAACCGACCACGAGCTCCAGCTTGACAGGGCACACAGAGCCCTCGGTCCTAAATCACCTGATCCTAACCGCCCAAGGGACGTGATTGTGAGATATCACGTCTATACAGCAAAGGAAAAGATCTCGGCGGCCGCAAGAAGAGCGGGAGACATAAAAATGGACGACCACACCGTCCAGATATATAGCGACTTATCCAGGTCCACGGTCATGAAGCGAATGGAGATGAAGCCTCTTACGGCTCTCCTTCGTGACCGCGGAGTCTCCTACCGTTGGGGCTTCCCCTTTAAACTCATTGTCCCGAGGAATGGACGGTTCTTCACTATCACGGACCCAGAGGACACCAACAACTTCCTCAAAGCCATCGGCATCACCCCCCCCACGAGGAGAAGAACGTACCCCCCGAGCAGCAAGATCCGAGCCCACCAAAACCCCCCGAGCCTCAGAAAGACTCGCTAACCAAAGGATCCAGTGAGCCTCATATCCCACAACGGTGCCCCGAACGGCCCTGTTGCCTGTACGTTCCCACCTGGCTCCATCCTTACCAGATATCCAACCCACACACACTAACTTTCTCCAACATTATCCCCTGAACCATTAAAGTGATGGCCCAACTGGATTCACCCCCCCCCCTTACACCCCCCCCCTCCCCCTACCTCCCCCCCCACTCCTCACCCCCCTCTCTCCCCCCCCTCCCCTTTCCTCTTCACTCCTCCCCCCCTCCCCGCCTTCTTACCTTCCTCCCCCTCCCTACCCCCCCTTAACCAGCAGGAGGTCTCCCCTCCGAATGGCCTCGAGCACAGTCCCCTCCCCCCCCTCTCTCCTACATCCCTCCCCTCCCTACCTCCCCCCCCTCCCTACCTCCCCCCCTATCTCCGTACCTCCCCCCCCGCTCTCCTTACCTCCCCCCCCTCTCCTTACCTTACTCCTTCTTGCCCTCTCGCATATACCTCCACCACGATCCAGCTGACGCCCAGCCCTCATCGCAGCCCAGCTGTCCCTGAGGAGCAACTGACGAGAGATGGCGCCGAGGGTCACTCCCTCCATCCGCAGGATCAGACCAGGATAAGCTGATGGCCGTTGCCTAATACGTCATCTCAACCGACGGACCCGATCCCTCGGCGGAGGGGGGGCCTTAAAGGACCAGAGTCGCGGGACTGTCCTGGCGAGGGACCGGGACGGACCCCCGCTCCCCTCCCGAAAAGGCCCGACTCCCCGATCCTCAACAGAAGAGACAGCGCATCCCCAGCTCTCTTGCAGTGGCGCAAACCCGCAAAACTCTAGGTGGACGGTTGTCGCCCCCCCGCTGCCAGCCTCTGAACTCAGGTCATATAAGCTAAGCTGCCCCCCCCTCCCCCTCCCCCTCCATACGTCCCCCACGACCGGGCTCAACGGTCCCCCCCATACCCTGCTCCAAGTCCGTCCCAAATGTTCTATGTATATCCAATACAGCAAGCTTAGCTGTATGCTCTAGGGGCCCCCAAATCATCGCTAGTTAGCATCACCCTCTAAAGGAACCCCACCTCAACCAACGCTGCTCCCTCCCCCCCCTTCCCCTCCCCCCCTCCCCTTCTTCCCCCCCTAATGTCCCCTGTACACCCGGACTCAAAAGGTAATCCATGACAGCCATAGGGGCTTCACAAGCCTCCCAGGGGCTCTTTGCGCCGAACTTCAGCTAACAGGTAAAGGTTGATCAATTGCTGCATCTGTTGAAGGCTATACTCCAGTGATCCCTCTCCGCCAATCCCCCCCCACCCCCCCTCTCACCCCCCTCTATCCCCCCCCCTCCCCCCCTCCCCCCCTTTTCCCCCTCCTCCCCCCCCCTCCTCCACCTCCCCCCTCCTCCACGCCCTCCTCCCCCCCTCTCTCCTCCCCCTCTTCCCCCCCCCACACATCGACTGCAGGGGTACTCTCAGTCTACCTAAGCAGAATTTTGCGGCCCCAGCGACCCTCTGAACCGCACAATAGCTGTTTATATGGTGTAAATAAGAGGTAGAATGCGTTAGATGCTCCTAGTGTGCCGAAATGTCCTGTACTTAACCAAGAGTCCTAATGTGCTAACAATAATCTGTGATAAATGGGAACTGCTACGTAGGAGATGAAAAAGTACAATATGCTCATGATGGTCAGACCCCCATGAGTTCCCCCCCCTCATCACGTCCTTCCCCCTACCCCCCTCTCTCGCCCCCACCTCCCCTCATCCGCCCTCCCCCTCCCCACTCACCCCCCCCCGCACATCACCTGCAGAAGCACCCAAAATCGGCTTCAGCAGAATCTCGCGCCCCCAATGACCAACTGAGCTGAATACCAGTAGTTTCTATGGTGTATTTAGGATATGAAAAATGAACGTTGATTAATGTGATGAAATGTCCTGTGCATAACCACAGATCAATATGTTGTATAGATAAACTGTGGTAAATGGGAACTGCTACGAAGGTGATGAAAAAGCACCACCCGCTCACAAATGTCAGACCCACATGCGTCAACCCCCCTCCCCCTTCCGTCTTCCCCCCCTCTCTCTCCCCCCACTCCCCTCAACCGCCCTCCTCCCCCCCTCGCCCCCTCCTCCCTCCCTCAAGCTTCTCCCCCTCCCCCTCCCCCTCCCCATCCCCCTCCTTACGTCCCCCACGGCCTGGCTCAACGGCCTCCCCCATACCCTGCTCCAAGTCTGTCCCAAAGGTACTATGTATACCCAATACAGCAGGCGTAGCTATAGGCTCTGGGGGCCCCCCAATCATTGTTAGTTGATATCACCCTCTAACGGAATCCCACCTCAACCAACGCATCTCCCTCCCCCTTCCCCTCCCCCCTCCCCCCCTCACTGCCCTCTGTACACCCGGACTCAAGAGGTAAACCATGACAACCACAGGGGCTTCACAAGCCTCCCAGGGGCTCATTGCGCCGAACTACAGCTAACAGTTAAAGGTTTATCAATTGCAGCATCTGTTTAAGGTTATACGCCAATGATCCCTCTCCGCCAATCTCCCCCCCCCTCCCCCCTCCTCCCCCCCCATCCTCCCTCCCCCCTCCTCCCCCCCCCTCACTCCTCCCCCTCCCCGCTCCCCCTCCTCCCCCCCTCCTCCCCCCACCCCTCCTCCCCCCCTCCCCCCCCACACATCGACTGCAGGGGTACTCTCAGTCTACCTAAGCAGAATTTTGCGGCCCCAGTGACCCTCTGAACCGCACAATAGCTGTTTATATGGTGTAAATAAGAGGTAGAACGCGTTAGATGCCACTAATGTGCCGAAATGTCCTGTACTTAACCAAGAGTTCTTATGTGATAACAATAATCTGTGATAAATGGGAACTGCTACGTAGGAGATGAAAAAGTACAATATGCTTGTAATGGTCAGACCCCCATGAGTTCCCCCCCCTCATCACGTCCCTCCCCCTACCCCCTTTTCTCGCCCCCCCTCCCCTCATCCGCCCTCCTCCTCTCCTCTCACCCCCCCCCGCACATCACCTGCAGAAGCACCCAAAATCTGCTTCAGCAGAATCTTGCGCTCCAATGACCAACTGAGCCGAATACCAGTAGTTTCTATGGTGTATTTAAGATATGAAAAATTAACGTTGATTAATGTGTTGAAATGTCCTGTGCATAACCACAGATCAATATGTTGTATAGATAAACTGTGGTAAATGGGAACTGCCTCCCCCACCCCCCCTTTCCCTCCCCCTCCCTCTCCCCCCCCAGGCATTGCCCCTCATACCAACCCCCAATACCAAGGGGTCCAAACGTCTCTAGGCTATACGAGCGTTCCCCCCCCCTCCACCCCCACGTTGTCCCACCGTTGGGAATGCAAGTTGCTCATCCGAGTTACACCCCCCCCATGGCCATAGGTAGATCCCCCCAGTTAACCTAAACAGGGAGGGTGTCGGACCTCCCAGCCTGGCAGTACCCCATGATTGGCGCTCCGGAAGGATCTCCAGGGGCTCTGATCCCCCTTTCCTTGACACAATGGTGCCAAAGGAAACTACTATTGGGCTCCCCGAAAGCCCGCTTCTTTTTCTCCTTATGTGTGTCTAACCCCCTTCCTCCCCCGGCCCCTTCCAGTCCTTCCCCCCCCCAGCCCTCTCCGACTCCCCACATCAGTACGGATCGTAAGGCAGAAAACACGCCCTCCAGCTCTCCCCCCGTAAGGAACCAGACCTCCCCGTCATGGGAAACATACGGGGCCCAGACCCCCCAACTCTGGGAACCCCCCCCCCAAATAATGTCGTCAATTAAAATTACCTCCCTCAATGTTAGGGGCCTCAGCTCAGTTAAGAAATGCAAACTAGCACTACAGGAACTTAAAAAAACCAAGAGCAACATTATTTGCATTCAAGAAACCCATTTTAACTCTAACGACCCCCCCAATACGTTCAAACAGGCCTTTCCTCAGGCCTTCTATGCTTCCTCCTCCATTAAAAAAAAGGGGAGTCGCCATACTAAAAAACAATGTTCCCTTTGCCCCTTCTAATATAGTCCAAGACCCAGAGCGACGATACTTACTCTTGCAGGGTTCCCTATCCGGAAACCCCATTTCTATCATTAAGGTATACGCCCCCAATGAAAATCAAGTACGATTCATACAGGACCTTTTAGAATCCCTAGACCAATCAATACTCGCCTCGCTACTACTGGTCGGAGACTTTAATATGGTTTTGTCACCAGATCAAGACAAGTCTAGCATGCCCTCTACTACACACACAGCCAAGACCCAGCAAAAGGCGAAAAAGTTCAGAGAGATCTTACAGAACTTTTCCCTCATGGATATTTGGAGGGCCCAACACGTAGGTCAGAGGGACTACACTTTCTTCTCGGCCCCACATCAGTCTTACTCGCGGATTGACTATTTGCTAGGGACCACAAATGTTCTCCAGGCGGCCTCCCACTCCGACATAGGCCCGATCACATGGTAGGACCATGCCCCAGTCGAATTGACCCTCTCTCTGCCTTTTGTTAAGAACTCCTCGTATAAGTGGAAACTTAATGATTCCCTCCTTAACGAACCACAAGTTGTGGAAACAATCCAGCGAAAACTAGCATCATTCTTTGAAATAAATAAAGGGTCTGTCTCCGCTGCATCAATGCTGTGGGAAGCCCACAAGGCTACAATCAGAGGAGACCTAATCTCTTTAGCATCCCACAAGAAAAAAAACAAACTAAAAATACAGAAAGCACTAACTGACAAGATACTAGCCCTCGAACAACAACACAAAAAGACCCCCTCCAAGAAACTACTCAGAACACTTGACAAAACAAGATCTGAGCTAAAACAATCCCAACTAGAAGAGGTAGAGAGAGCGCTCAAGTGGACCAACCAGAGGTTCTACGATAGGGGCAATAAGGCAGACAAACTCTTAGCAACAAAGCTAAGAGATCTTAAGGCAAAGGCCCAAATCACAAAGATCCGCACTAAAGGCGGCCACACCACTTATGTGGAAAAAGAAATCGCCCAAGAATTTGCAAACTATTACACAGACCTCTATAATCTACACCCCCCTAATCAAGACCCAGACGCAGTAGATATTGCCTCGCAATTTCTGGCACAATGTAATCTTCCCTCTCTCACGGATGAGGAGCTTGCAACTCTGAACCACAAAATCACAAAGGAGGAATTGACCCAAGCCACAAGCTCTCTCAAAATAGCTAAAACCCCAGGCCCCGACGGCTTTTCGAACGCCTACTATAAAAAATTCACATCATCCCTCTCCCCTTACCTAATTGAAATGTTCAACTCCTTCCTAGAAGGAGAACCGATCCCGGGCACAATTTCAGCTGCCAATTTAGCCATTATTCATAAGGAAGGAAGGGACCCGCTACAATGCGGTAACTACAGACCGATCTCCCTGCTTAACACAGACCTGAAACTCTTCAGCAAGATCCTCGCAAACAGGCTAAATCCTATTTTCCCCAGACTAATTCATATAGACCAAGTGGGGTTCGTGACAGGAAGACAGGCCTCTGACAACACTCGTAAAATCATTGATATTATCGACCACGTGCATCTCAATAAACTCCAGGCCATGATCCTCAGTCTAGATGCCGAGAAGGCCTTTGATCGGATCAAATGGACCTTCCTCGACCAAACCATGATCAAACTCGGCTTCTCAGGCCCTTTCCTCGAGGGTGTCCGAGCCCTATATCAGAGCCCCACCGCATACTTAAAACTCCCGGGAGGACAATCCAACCCAATCCATATAAGAAATGGAACCAGACAGGGCTGCCCCCTCTCCCCCTTGCTTTTCGCGATCTCTATTGAAACACTAGCATGCCAAATTAGAGCCGACCCAAACATCAAGGGCATAACAATCGCCGATAAAAACTATAAAATATCACTTTTCGCGGATGACGTAATTCTGACCCTAGCTGACCCACACAACTCCCTCCCTAATCTACAGAAATTATTGGACCAATTCAGTCAGGTCTCAGACTATAAGATAAACATGGATAAATCCGAAGCGCTCAACATATCTCTCCCTGATCCCACATGGAAGCTTCTGCAATTAAATTACAAGTATAAGTGGAACTCTTCCCACATAAAATACTTGGGAATAAAAATTACGAGCTCATACAACATGTTGTACAAAGCAAACTATCCCCCTCTATTTGACCAAATTAAGAGAGACCTAGACACTTGGAACATATACCAGATCTCCTGGTTTGGCAGAATCATCTCCGCTAAAATGAATATCCTCCCTCGTCTATTGTATTATTTCCAGACACTCCCAGTCCCAGTTCCCCTGGCTGAATTAAGAAACATACAATCGCATATTCTACGTTTCATATGGAAACAACGTAAACCTAGAGTCCCGAGGTCGGTACTCCTGGCCGCAAAGACAAGAGGAGGATTGGGGGTCCCTGACGTGGTTAGATACTACCACGCAGCCCAGCTCAGGCAGGCAGTGGTTTGGAACAACCCCCCGAGCTCTGCCTGCTGGCTAGAAATAGAGACTCACCACGCATCCCCCATCCCCCTTCCAGTACTATTATGGTCCCAAGAGTACAGGGAAAAGCGACCACAGGGCCTTGAGCTTGGAGCGATGAAATGCACGTGGTCCACATGGTTCAAGAACACAGGGAAATATGGCCTAACTTCATCCCCCTCCCAACTCACCCTCATATTTGGGAACCCAGCATTCCCTCCTGGGTGCTCCCGAACTCAGCTTGGTCAATTTCAGGACCTAGACATTGGCATGGTTGCGGATCTGCTGGAGAATAATGAAGCTCTGTCCTTCCAAGAGCTCAAAACTAAATTTTCAGAACCCAATCTCCCCATATTCAAATTCCTACAGATAAGGCATTTCCTTGGAGCTCTATCCCCGACCTCGAAATTCCCTCCGCAGACCAGATTCGAGTCTCTCTGCCGAATAAGAGAATACCAAAAAGGACTAATTTCAGGAATTTATAGAATAATCGAGAACTCCTTTCCCCTTCCCGCGCATGCTTACATGCAAAAATGGTGCGCAGACCTTAACACACCATTAGACCTTGCGGATTGGGAGGACGTCTGGGAAGCAGCCTCCAAAACTTCAATATGCACAGTCACAAAAGAAAATATTTATAAAATACTATTTCAGTGGTACCTGACCCCGAGTAGACTGAACCAGATCTTCCCCGGCACGGCTGACCTGTGCTGGAGAGGATGTGGACAAAAGGGTGACATGGCCCACATTTGGTGGACATGTCCAGAGATCCAGAGGTTCTGGGCTACAATCCAGAGACTTCTGGACGATACCCTGGGCCTGGAGATCCCCCTGGACACCCTGACATACGTGCTGGGTAAACCAATAGAGGAACTTCTGGCCCCAGCGGCCAGGCTGACCTCCGCTATACTTACGGCGGCGAGATGCTCAGTTGCGGCGGCCTGGAAGCAAATCAAGGCACCCTCGAGAAGGACAGTAGTGAACAGAATAAACACGGTTAGGACCATGGAAAAACTCACGGCCATGCTGAAACAAAAAATGCCCCAATTTTACAACACATGGGAACCCTGGCCCAACTCAGAGGACCCGCCCCAGCCACAGGTTCTAACTATTAACCAATCATCCGGAGACTAAAAATATTGGAGAGATACCCTACTTCCCCCCCTCTTCCCCCCCCCTCCCCCTCTTCCCCGCCTTTTGTCGTTCCCACCTATCGCCCCACCCTATGTCTTCCCCACTTTTTCTATTAAAAAGAAAACAGGAAATAGATTTATTGAGACATCTGATGTACTCTACGGTCATGTGCCGATGACCTCACTATACAGTGTACTGAAATGATTGTATCTACTGTCTGTAACCTTTGCACATGTCTCCAATAAAGGAAAAACAGATTGGAAAAAAAAAAATATATATATATCCACCAACCAGGGTCAACCAGATAGATGGACATTGAGGAAGCTATACAAAAGATTGTAACATTACTAAAGGACACAAGTATAAGTACCGTATGAACGAGAGCTGCGAAGGGGATGAAATCCTAGAGAAGCCTAAGTACCTCCCTAGTGTAGGGGTGAGAGCTTCCATGGGAAGAAGCACAGAGTGACCACATTGTTTGACACCAGTTAATGTCTATGGCAAATGTGTTCTATGAACATGGAGCATTACCAACGGGAGTCAATAAAGCTCTTTTGTTACTACTATAAAAGTTATTGGCGCCCTTCATTCTAACGTCTACGTATCTTCGCCCAGCCTGCACGGACCCAGCACCCTGCGAAGGTATGAGATACTGAGCACAGCCATGTAAATATTCTATCATGGTGTAAACTCCTTAAGAGCCGGACACGGAGGCTTACAGAAGCATTAGAACATATGATGACATATCAAGGACACGTAACCCTCCTTGCCCGGCTCCTAAGGAGTTTAAATCAGGTGTATATTTACACGGCAGTGCTCAGTCTTTGTTACCTTTTCGGGGTGCTGCATCCATGCAGGCTGGGTACAGAAGACGCAATGAAGGGCGCCAGGAACTTTATTCATACAACCAGCTTTATTTACTGCCCTAGATAAGTGCTCAGTCACATCATACACTTTACAACATGTACCGTCTCTGCTCTCTCCACTGTTTGTATCATTTCTTCTCCCACTAGGGAGGTGCTGAGGCTTTATTCATCCTGTTACCTTACTGATCCATTTCCCACAGAGTGTCTGTGTCACTGTGACCATTGGGGGCCACTTCTGGGTCTTGTCCCATCGCCTCTCTGGCTGCCCTCAGTATCCCACTCTCGTGCAGTGAATGCCACCTTGGGGCCTTCTGGGTGAACGTTTGCTAGGGAGAAGGAGTGGCTCAGTGAGTTTAATTCCCGGCGTCGGCTCCTTGTGACCTTGGGCAAGTCACTTTATCTCCCGGGGCCTCAGGCACCAAAAAAATATAGATTGTAAGCTCCACGGGGCAGGGACCAGTGCCTGCAAAATGTCTCTGTAAAGCGCCACGTAAAACTAGCAGCGCTATACAAGAACATGCTATTATTATTATTACTGCTCCTGCTATACCTCAAGGCCAAGTGTTTGGGGAGCCCCGGCTAGGCATAGGTTCCTCCGTATACAATATGGGCACGATCTGGGAAGGGTACTGTCACTAATTCCAAAACAAGAAAGGGGAATCCCTTTCCTATTATATTATCATATATACACTATACACAGTGAGGTCCCTCCACAGTGAACTCCTCCAGGGACCTAACCTCGAGAACCTTTCCCCCCACTATATATATATATATATATATCTCACATGTCACCAGGCAGAACTGGGTGGTGCTTACTCTCTTCCAAGTCACCCGCACCATTTTAGGGAAAATGGGCGTTACTCTGTGTGAGCCCACACAGTTAACACTTTAAGGCCATAGTAATCCAACAGAGGGGGGTGGTGTTATACCTATGTCACTGCTGTGTTGATTGTTTATTTATATACAGCTCAGGGAAGATGTAAGTGTATGTTGCTGCTGCAGATTGAACATGAATTACAGTCTTAACTCCGTATTTGCCACGCAGGCTCGACATTGGCAGGCTTCACAGTAGTCTTATTTGGGTGTTCGGCAGGAGAGACCGGGCGGGGGGCTTCTCATCGCCAGGAGCAGTGCAATAGCCATGTGTCAGGACGCCAGCCTTTTTATCTTGTGATTGCATAAATAAAGAGATCTCTTGAATTTCCAAGAAATCGCCGGCATTGTCTGCGATGGATATCCTTTCCAGCTCCCAGGACAGCCGTTCGCTGGTCCAGGAGGCTTCAGTGTATTGCAGCTAAAGGGGTAACATCTTTGGTGCCAGACAGAATTAGCAGTGCTCTGACGTTATTATAGACCCCTAGAAAGTACTGGATGCTGCAGCTGTTCTTCATATGAACAGCAAATACCAATAATGTTCCATACATATGTACGGTTTAGCATAGCAAAGAATACAGCTGTGATGACAAACAAACAGTGACCAAGGGTCCTTTTAGTGCATTTGTTACAACACCAATAGCCATTTACAATAGCACCTTAGTAGGGTTGCCAGGTGGCTTCCCCCAAAATACTGGACACAATGGTGAAAGGTGCGACACTCTCGAGACACACACACCTCTCTGCTCCATGCTGTTTTCCCCTCTCCTTGACTCCAAACCCAGTCTCCTGACACCTCCTCTGGATTGGATGCATTACCCAGCAGCAGCCAATCAGTATGGAGGAAGCTGCCCAGCCCCCTAGCAACAGCCCTGCTCTCTCCCTGCTTGGGGTTAATCCCGCGGTTCCCCCAAGCCGATGCGGTCACTATGTCCAGAGAGGTAATACCGGACACATACACGCCTGGAGAGGTAATACCGGACACATACATTGTTTGCTGGACAGAGTGTCCAAATACAGGACAGTCCGGTTCAATACCGGACACCTGTTAACCCTACGTGACCGAAATATGTTATTATATATCATATTTTTTTCCAGAATTCAAAACAATTAGGGGATTTCAGGACTTGGGATTTGCTGCAGCATCGGTCCCACATGTGGCAGGCTTACCGTTTTGTTTGTATAATCTTTGGGGTGCATTACTGCGCATTTCACTTCGGCATCTGGGAGTCCGCTTTCCAAAAACGAATAAACATCTTATATAAGGAAACACCCGTTAACCCCTTCACTACCAGAGCGGGCCCCGCCGGGGCATTGCAAAAGGAATGCATCGCAGGCTCTCTCGGGCAGTTAAGGGGTTAATATCAGCACAGGCAGTTTTCAATGGCGGCGCGTTCCCCCCTCCGCCCCCCCATACAAGATGATCTATTGTATAAGTGCAAGGGATTGCCAAAAATGTTCTTTAAAGTTTTACAGAGCAAGACGAACTTTGCTTTGAACATTCAAAACTCCTCATAAATCCAGCTGGGTGAGCGCAGAGAGGGGCGCGGGGCGATGTCAGAGCTGCTGGCGGGAGGCTACGCCAGCAGAAGGGCTTGCTAAGAATATTAATAACATATTGTTTGGTTTCCTCGGCAGGTCTGCTTCGTTACAGCGATGTAGCATTGTTGCATTAGATAAACCTTGGGTTTAGGACAAAGCTAGTCATCATATCAAACTATTCTGCAAACTATCCACAGCAGTGCAATGGTATACCAGGCAAACCAAACATTATTCGGCTAATAATAACAACCCCATTGCTGCCACAGGGGAGTTGCAAGGAGTTGCAGCCTTTGCTGACAGAGAAAAGGGGTTAAAGATTCTGCCCCACTTGTAAAAGAGAACTTTTTTTTCAGGGATTTAAAAATGGCCGCCGCTGTTTTTTAAAATTGCTTCAGAGCACAGCACTAATCACTGCCCCTGAAATGGCTGTTGCATTATTTCCTCAGTGAGATTTGATTCCCAGCTCTTCCCTAAAATATACAGTAAGTTGTTATGGTGTAGGGCAGGGGTGGCCGCCAACAGGCCAGGCATTAGGGGATATCCCTGCTTCAGCACAGGTGGCTCAATCCATGGGTCAGTCCTTCCTGACTAGCCACAGATAGAGCCACCTGTGCTGAAGCAGGGATAACCGCTAATACCTGGCCTGTTGGTGGCCCTTGAGGAGCGGAGTTGGCCATTCCTGGGTTTATGGTGTTGCTTTGGTGTATTGCAGTGAAGGGTTAATGTCTGACTTTGGTGACAAAGGGCCAGCACCTTTAACCCTCTGAGTGCAGAGTCCCTCAGGCACTAACAGCAGTAAATCAGATCCGCATAAATTAATGAATATTCTGACCTTTGATAAGGGCATCAAAGTTAAGAGCTGTTTGTTTTAAGATTGAGAAACTTGACATGCGTTTCTTATCACGGCTCCAAGGGTCACAAAAAAGGAACAATATATAGTGACTTATGAAAGTAATTGCCAATCTCTATTGCCGATCTCCCGTGATCTAACCCCAAATCACCACCGCCGGCTCCCAAATAAAACTCTGGGACGCCACTCCCATACCTGCCACCCCAGACCTAGCATGGGCTATGGCTCTGTTGAAAATATCCATCTTCATTTCCCATAGGTGGACCCTAATCCCCTGAAAAAGCAGTGCCAGGTTCCCCTCCAAATCTTTGTGCCAAATTACTAAACTGGTAACTTACTTATAAACGCCACCATGGCTTTATTCATTTTTTCTACGTGCCCTATCCTTTCCGCTGCCCTCACACTCCTAGCTCCATGCTAGACCACCCTGGGGGTCATTTCAGACCAAACCAAAATGGTAATCTTCACAAAACCACATTAACTGTCCCTATGTATCACCCGCATCACCTCCAGCGACTGCACCAGTGTAAGATCATGGCCCTCGTGTAACACCAGAATATCAGGACAACCCAAAGAACTCTGTCTCCTGAACACCTCTGGTAAGAACTGCAATCATCGAAGCACACCTACCCATCCAGGAAACCATACCCTTCTCTACCAGTAAACCCAGCTGCTTCCCATACAATCTTTTCGCGGCCCAGTGGATGTAATAGTCCCAACAGATCCAGTATAAGGCAACACGTGTACAAACAACGAAATAGAAAAAAAACCATAAAGTTAACTTGAGAACTGGTAAACCACACCAGGTCTGACATGATCCCTAATTCTACCTGAAGCCCATCTGCCCACATGTTTGAGCACATCCTCCCGAGGTTCAACCTCGGTACCTCAGATGCCTCTCCAATGCGACAAGAATGGGAAGTAATCACCACCCCACCAGGCCGAAGTGATCAAGGCAGAGCCTCAGCACCATTGAGAATTGATATATGTACAGCGGCGACCCATTTTGATGGACTATGCACGTGCGCTTTAACCTCCATGTGCTCCTTGGCCAACCATGCTGGACATATCGTACTACCGCGCAATTCACAAAGGAAGACCCAGCAACCCTTTCCAAACGGGTCAGTCTTGGATTGCTTTATCAAACACATGAGCTGATACGTCACCACTGACGGATACATACCCAACCCTTCAAACTCCTTGCCCTTCCTTAGTGAAAACGACTAGTTTGCTTCCGTGCAGCGCCCCAAAGAATGCCAAAGTAAATGCTGCGCTTCAAGCCAAGAGAAGCAAACTGCCATCGTTGCTTCCACTGTGTCCTCCAACATAACCAGAGGGTCCAGCTCCTAGTCTAGGATAAATCTCCGCCGGTATTTACCCGCAACTCACTTCGCTGCAGGGACCTCTCGCTTTGCGACAGAGGTAAGTCCCTAACATTACTCCTTACCCTAAAAACACAATCTAAACCCCTAATACTAATGCTCCCCCCTACCCTAAACCCTTACCCTAATCCAGTACCCTAAAAGCCAAATCATTTACTGTAAACCTCCTAACCGCTAAACTAACCCTTAAATTAATGTACCTTGGAGAAGTGTCCAGAGGTGCAGTGTTCAATGACAGGCAGGCTGCGGCGGAAGGGCCCCAGACCAAATAACTGATTCCGCCAGCTAACACCTATCTGCTCTTTGAGACTGCTTCTTCCAATCAGCAACTTCATTACAAACCCAAAAATCCCTTGTGGCATCTTGAACACCCCCCCAATTAAAAAAAAAAGAGAGTTCTGCTGATGCGTGTCCCATCCTGACCAAGGGCCCGTATTGCAACCTGCAAAGCTCTGATATTCGCCATTCACCGACAACCCCTCGGGATAGGAAAGATGGTGTATAAAACCAATAAACCCTAGATCCTTTATGGGCACCACCCCAGAGGAGAAGTCCTCCAACACGGGAGCACAGGACAGTTAAATGTGCCCACAATCCTCCCAAACTCAACTTCTTTAAGCCCTGTCCCCTAAGTCACCCCCAGCCACCCGTATGATGCTCCCTGGTGTGTCGACCCTTAGCAACAACCTCCCTCACTGCTCTTCTTCCAATTCCTCCCTTGCCATTGTAAAAGCATTTACTTGCTTTGGTGGTTTCCAGCACACGTCATTTCCGGTCATGGACGGCGTCAACCAGGTACATTTTGTATTTAAGTCCACATTGTTTTATTAGGGGTTATACTCTTTGACAAAGGGCTTAGCCCGAAACACATCAGAGTGGTTAGTTGTTCCTGTCTTTTGGATGTCTCACGCAGTCACTCAATAAATTAGTTTTTATTATTGGTGTGCCGGTTTCCTTTGTGCTATACCCCATCGCAGTGCTCCACTTTTCCCTCCTTCGAGGTGTTTTTTCCTGCCATTGGTTTCCAGCACAGATATTGCATTCGTGTCAGAACTTACAATTGAGCCCCCACCACTGCCCCACGTTATCTTGACAGGTAAATATTGCCTTCCGCAGACTGGTTTGACTGCCGACATTGTTGGAAGCTGCCGGCCCCTGATTTTGAAATGGTGATGGGCTCTGTGGCATCATCAATGACCGCAGATCCATGAACTTAACATCTCACCATAACTGCTTGTGTGCCTCTATCTTCTGGCGTAACTCCTAACCCTACTTCCACCAAGCCGTCCTACTTTACGACGTGCAAGCATGCAGATGATGTTAACGTATTTAAAAAGTGCAGAGCAATACTCCTGCCATTTCTCCTCGAAGATGCTCGCCAATATAGTCAGTCCCCAGAGGATATTTTGGCTTGTCTCCCCTCATTCTCCCTCTTTTCTGCCCCAGTCTCACTATTCTTATTCGAATGTGGGCTTGACTATAGTGCACCAAGAGGATCAATATGTCAACATATTCCCCTTTCCAAATGTTCTCTTTCACTGAAACTACCTTGTTGGCTACCTCTTTACTCCTATCCTCTGTTGCTCCCTATATTTTTACCTGGCTCAGGTTGCCCAACAGCCTACATCTGACTTTTTAATGGAGCAAGTGTCACGTTACCTGCCAATCCAAAATGCCCTCCAACAGTCGAGGAACATAATGCACCTGCCATTCTCCCGACGACCCTACCACCAATACGCCTAGCTTCTGCAACTCCACCAGAGCGTCAGACTCAGGGACACAAACCTGCACTGCACTTAATGCCTGGGCCTCCATAGCCGCAGCCTCCCATGCTACAGCCCTAGCCCACTTCCCTAGATTAATTCATCAGCATTGAATCACCATTCCTAACAGCATCTCTTGAGCCTAAAGCGCTCAACACCCTACCACAACCTCCTCATGACCCAACCTACCTAACTGCCCCATTTCAACCATCTCTGGACCCACGACTCCAAACACAGACCATCCTGTTGTAAGTGGATCTTTCACTCTGAAGCTGCATGGTCCGATGTCCCACAGACCCAAGCCCTGCCAGGTTAAAGGAGACTCCGTCTTGGCTTTGCCGTAGCCTGCCCACTAGCACCCCCCTCAAAAGCAGATGAGCAGCTCCGTGGCTAACACTATACACCTGATACAAAAAGCTTGGCCCCTTGCAGACACACTTTCCAGTATGCCCTCCTACTGTATCTGTATGTTCCTCCTACCAATTAGATTGTAAGCTCTTCAGAGCAGGGACTCCTTTTCCTAAATGTTACATTTATGTCTGAAGCTCTTATTTCCATTATGTGTTATTTGTATTATTTGTTATTTATATGATTGTCACGTATATTACTACAGTGAAGCGCTATGTGCATTGATGGCGCTATATAAATGAAGACATTTATACATACATACATACATACATACATACATAGATACATACATTAGGAGAAATAACACACATGGGCCGTTCATAAATAGCCAAGAACTCCCTCCACCCATAGCTGGCTCTACTTCCCCCACATCCCTACCATGCCTAGCTCTGCCCCCGGTCCTCTTCAGCTCCAAGGCTGCTCTCCACCTCCTTCTGCCACTGCTCCCCTTGTCCTCCTTACCTCACCTGCTCTCTGCCCCTCAGACAAGCTCAGCTCATCCGGGTGACAGGAGGCACATGGGACAGCCATGCGCCTTCAGGCCCCTGTTCGAGTCGGGAGACTCATGCCGCCCTCCACTAATATTAACAAAAAAAACGGCGCCTCCAAAAAGGAAAAGAAATATAGCCTGACCAAATATAGAGTCCAATGTGGCTGAGATGAAATCCAGAGTGGAATCTTCAATGAAGTCTCATGGAGCGACAAACAAACAAATAAGACAAAAACAAAAAAGAAAAGAGAAAAAGATCATAGTGCAACTAAAAACAACTTAAACAAAAAATCACTGATATGATTGACAGCGGAATAATTACAAATTTAATGCAAATGAATTAAAATAAATAAATAAAACAACAAACACTTGAATGTTGGACTAGAGACACTAATAAAGCGATGACATCTGGTAGGGGTAAAATTGAAACCCTACTTACAGCAAGGCTGATAGGTAAAAGCCCGTAGCAAAATGTCTTGACTTGAAACCGAAGCCTGTGTGGTAGATGGTATAACACAGCCTCTAGAGATCCACGATGCCGGGAACTGCCACTGCTAGCACACTCACAGATGTCCTGATGTGTGGGGGGTGCCACAGGAGAAAACCTGGACCCGATGCTGCCGAGGGAATCACCGAAGCAATACACGCAGACCGGAGGTCTCGCGATGACTCGGCGATGTCACCACGCAGCGCGAAGGCAGGGGAAGTAACCGGACGAGAACCAGGGAACTCAGACTTACATCAGGGACGCTCAAGTACAGTCCCTCCACTAATATGCTACAGGCTCCCTACATCAACTTGGTGTTATATAAGAAGACATTCATACATTGTTTTCTTTGTAGTTGTGATTTACTATGTAACTATGTAAATATTCCCTGGCTTTCAGAAGACTTGATTTAACACTCTGATGGTGAACCATGACGCAAAGAGACGCTAGATTAAAAAAAGGACTATCCCAGCCACTTTTAAAACTGAGCTACTGCAATGTAAATGTGGGGTAGTGTTAGAAATAATTTATATTTTTTTACTATAAGAATAATTACATTCATTTCTAAGTGCACATATACACTTTTCCTGCAATCAAAGTACAACTTGCAGAATCGTTATCTGTAACACTACCCAGCACACCTGGTATTTGACAACTTTCCAGTATGGATGAGACCTGACTTAACAGGGAAGGAATGCATCTCCTGCACATTGTGTCTGCAATAAGTATTTGGTCATTAACATACTTCTAACATTCTTATAAAGCTGCCTTCGCACTAATAGAGCAATTGGGATCCAAGGAGCCACATGAGGTGTTCTGAACCAAACAACATTCCATTTCAGAAAAGTATTGCAAGTCTGCTGTTTGAAGGGTCTGTCCCACAGAGGGGGCAAATACATAGGTAACCCTCCTCGCCCGGCACTAAAGAAGTTTACATCGAGTTGGATACACTGTATATACATGGCAATACTCGGTCTCCTAAACCTGTTCAGGGTGCTGGGTGGGTGCAGGCTGGGCGTGGATATGCAGATAGAATAAGGATGGGCGCCGGGAACATTTATAGTACAAACAACGAGCTTTATTCATATTCGTTAATAATGCGCGCCATACAAAAACAGATTTCACTTTCAACATGAACTGGTGGCAAATAATATGGTTACTCTGTGCTTCTTCCCCTGGTAGCTCTCACTCCTACGCTGGGGGGGGGGGGGGTACTTCCCTTAGTAATAGTTAGACTGGCAATCTCCTGCATAGTGTCAATGTGCCCCATCCCAAGTGGGCCTTTGGTGGGCATACACTGTACTCTGTTTTTGGGGATCAGTATCCCGTCACTCTGTGTACTGCCTACCCTGTCCATGCATATTGGATTGTGAATTTACTTAGGACCTTCCGGCGGGGCCGGTCCGATTATGCTCTGGAGGTTCTACTCCCTGCTGAGCACACACTCACTCCTCTTCCAGCATGAGAGCAATCCATTACTATATAGGGCACATTCCTTAACTGAAAACTTGAGAAAGGCAGCGGTGACTGCCGAAACCTCACGTCGTTACTTGGCCCAATAAATAGGTTTTTTTTGCCCTGTTTCCTATCGGATAGCTGGAACATGGAGTGGAGACGGATTCTCTGAACCAGAAGCACCGTTGAATATAAGTATATTTTTCTTCTTTTGGTGTGCAGCAATATCTCTTGTTTATAGCTTGCTAAATTTGCCCCCTTTCCCTATGACAATGGGAACTACGTGTGCTGCCGTTACCTGTGGCTCACAGAAGGCCCGAGCCTCCGCCACTGGGAGCCCGGGGTGAGCTCTCGTTCTCCTCGGTTCAGCGCCCCCACCTGAGAGGGATCCCAGCGTAGCTGGATAACCCCTCACAGGAACCAATACAGTATTTAGAAATGCGCACACACAGGTATAAGATAACTGTTTACTAGCACACTCACTAAATATATAATAACAATGGGACTCCAAACACAACGTGCCCCACAATGCAAATTCCCAACACAGTGTTCAACACCCCCAGTAGGGTTCCCCCAAAGTACTGAGGGTGCCTCCTTAGTGTCCACAGACAAGGCCCACCCAAAGAGTGTGTGTGGAGTAGCGCTTCTTCTGTGCAGATTCATTGGTGCACGTGGGTACCTTTCTGGTCTCAGGCCAGACCAGTGTAGATGGGAGATGGTGGATCTGCAGGACCGTACTGTGAGCCCATGACGCGGGGACGGTCCAATCCTCTCTCTATCCGCCTCTTCAGGGAGCTCTAGCTGGAGTGTCTCTCAGTGGCCTGGGTCTGGTCCCAGACCGCAGGCCGCAGATCATCGCGTGGCTTCGTCCACCGGTGCAGCAACACTCTCTACTATATAATACTATGGGAAGTGTCCCTATCTGGGGCCTTCCCTATGACACACTACTACTTTGGCTCGGGGCCTAACTGGGCCCTGTGGGGGAGTCTGGCTTAGTCCGGGAGCCACTGACACCCAGATACTACCTTCATTGCGCATGCGCGATGCACCTAAGATGGCGACCCCCACTTGCCGGGTACGCATGGAGCTCCGGCAATCCGGTCGCCCTGCAACCTTCCCCCACCTACCACGGAGGTGAGAGGCGACCTGGCTACACTAATAATAAAGCAGACCAGTCTCAGTACCACTGTGCGATATTTTGTTGAGATTTCTTTACCCGGTGTGCTGTGTCCAGAGCTGGCTTGATTACAGAGTCCCCACGCTCTACCCCACAACAGTTAAACTGATTGCCGAGGGAGAGTGCGGGGGCCCCTGGAAGCGTCTCTTACCTTCTCTCCGGAGCTGTAAGATTCTCCTGCTTCTGCTTATCTCTGGCTTCTTCTGCTTGTGGCGACGTCACATGACGACGTGACAACGTGACGTAGCAGAGATGAGGAGCAGGAGGAGATGCCGGAGAAGGTAAGAGGCCCCACGCTGTCCCCTGGCACCAAGCCCTGCCAAACTCCCACCCGGCCCTGGCAGTGTCCCATAACGGACAGTCCCTCCTAATGTGACCTATGCACAGTGACATATTTAATAGGTTAAATGTATCCGTTTGACCCCTGAAAAAAACCCCAGAAAAGTCTAAATATTGCTAAATACATTTTGAACGTTCCGCCTTTTAATGGTAAACAAAAGCTGTGTGGGGAAATTGGGACTTGCCGGCTTTACCTAAAGTCTTGGCCATAGTAATTATAAAACCGCCCCAAGTAAAAGAGAGAAACATACAGTAAGAAGGCTGATATGCTGAAATCCATGGGGTCAAGAGAAAAATAAACCAGATACATTATTAACAGAATGCAAATTACTTTAAGGGTGATTTCATCTTTCCAAGAAAAACAATTACACTTATAAATTGTCAACATTTTTTGGGGGGGGGGGGGGGGGGGCGGGGGGAGGTTATCTGCTTCATGGAACTTCCCCTCTGATTATCCGAAAGAGTTTCCCAGAGAGACTTGATTACTGGAATAATGAACTCACAACAGCAAGATATACATGCTTACAATTTCCGTAGTATATAACAGTGCCGAGCAATATATCTGTACAGTATATATCAGTACATCTGCAATTGTGCCGGTAACCCACTGCCCAGTATAAGGGTTAACTCTGTGTTCCCTCTATACCAGGGATGGCCAACTCCAGTCCTCAACAGCCGCCAACAGGTCCGGTTTTCAGGATGTCCCTGCTTCAGCACAGGTGACTCAATCAGTGGCTCAGTCAAAGCAGGGATATCCTGAAAACCTGGCCTGTTGGTGGCTCTTGTGGACTGGCGTTGGCCACCCCTGCTCTGAAGGATTTCCTACCCGCTCTGCCATATAAAAACAGTGTTTCCAGAAACTGAGGGGGGGGGGGGGGAAATCTGCAACTTGTTTCGGACGATCAAAAGAAAAAGTCTTTACTGGAAGAAAGCAAAGTGACAGATCCTGTCAAGTAGACAGTGCTATATATTTATCCCCCTGCCAGCGAGCGGTGGAATTATTACCCTTTACAGGAAATCCTTCCAAGCTGCATGGAACGTTTTTTTTTCCCCGGGGCTGTTTTTAAGAGCTGACCTTATCTCCGATCCTCCACCCCATTAGAGGAAGCGGTCCCACACAGCACTATCTCTGCTAGCAAGCTGTAACATTCAGGGCACTGTGCTCCGGCAGAATAAACACGCTGGCCCGGCTGTGTTATCTAAACTGTGTATACATTGGGCGGAGGCGAAAAATACATGTGTTCCCGGTTGTGATAACTGGCTGATGATGTCACGGCCCGAGGTGTACTTTGCGTGCCTACTATGTGCTAGTAGGTGCAAGCCGAAGATGATTTAGCGCCTCAGAGCAGGAATTTGAGCATGTATGTGTGACTCACTTTATAGTGTTCCCCGCACATTGTCCTGTATTCCAATGTCTTTGTTTTCAGTTTGTACAGTATGTTACAGTTACAGTATGTACACAGTATGTTACAGTTACAGTATGTACACAGTATGTTACAGTTACAGTATGTTACAGTTACAGTATGTTACAGTTACAGTATGTTACAGTTACAGTATGTACACAGTATGTTACAGTTACAGTATGTTACAGTTACAGTATGTTACAGTTACAGTATGTACACAGTATGTTACAGTTACAGTATGTTACAGTTACAGTATGTACACAGTATGTTACAGTTACAGTATGTTACAGTTACAGTATGTTACAGTTACAGTATGTACACAGTATGTTACAGTTACAGTATGTTACAGTTACAGTATGTTACAGTTACAGTATGTTACAGTTACAGTATGTACACAGTATGTTACAGTTACAGTATGTTACAGTTACAGTATGTACACAGTATGTACACAGTATGTTACAGTTACAGTATGTTACAGTTACAGTATGTACACAGTATGTACACAGTATGTTACAGTTACAGTATGTTACAGTTACAGTATGTACACAGTATGTTACAGTTACAGTATGTTACAGTTACAGTATGTTACAGTTACAGTATGTACACAGTATGTTACAGTTACAGTATGTTACAGTTACAGTATGTACACAGTATGTACACAGTATGTTACAGTTACAGTATGTTACAGTTACAGTATGTACACAGTATGTTACAGTTACAGTATGTTACAGTTACAGTATGTTACAGTTACAGTATGTACACAGTATGTTACAGTTACAGTATGTTACAGTTACAGTATGTACACAGTATGTTACAGTTACAGTATGTTACAGTTACAGTATGTACACAGTATGTTACAGTTACAGTATGTTACAGTTACAGTATGTTACAGTTACAGTATGTACACAGTATGTTACAGTTACAGTATGTTACAGTTACAGTATGTACACAGTATGTTACAGTTACAGTATGTACACAGTATGTTACAGTTACAGTATGTACACAGTATGTTACAGGTACAGTATGTTACAGTTACAGTATGTACACAGTATGTTACAGTTACAGTATGTTACAGTTACAGTATGTTACAGTTGCAGTATGTTACAGTTACAGTATGTACACAGTATGTTACAGTTACAGTATGTTACAGTTACAGTATGTATACAGTATGTACACAGTATGTTACAGTTACAGTATGTTACAGTTACAGTATGTACACAGTATGTTACAGTTACAGTATGTTACAGTTACAGTACGTTACAGTTACAGTATGTACACAGTATGTTACAGTTACAGTATGTACCAGTAGGTTACAGTTATAGTATGTTACAGTTACAGTATGTTACAGTTACAGTATGTACACAGTATGTTACAGTTACAGTATGTACACAGCATGTTACAGTATGTACACAGTATGTTACAGTTACAGTATGTTACAGTTACAGTATGTACACAGTATGTTACAGTTACAGTATGTTACAGTTACAGTATGTACACAGTATGTTACAGTTACAGTATGTACACAGTATATTACAGTTACAGTATGTTACAGTTACAGTATGTTACAGTTACAGTATGTACACAGTATGTTACAGTTACAGTATGTACACAGTATGTTACAGTTACAGTATGTACACAGTATATTACAGTTACAGTATGTTACAGTTACAGTATGTTACAGTTACAGTATGTACACAGTATGTTACAGTTACAGTATGTTACAGTTACAGTATGTACACAGTATGTTACAGTTACAGTATGTTACAGTTACAGTATGTTACAGTTACAGTATGTACACAGTATGTTACAGTTACAGTATGTTACAGTTACAGTATGTACACAGTATGTTACAGTTACAGTATGTTACAGTATGTTACAGTTACAGTATGTTACAGTTACAGTTACAGTATGTTACAGTTACAGTATGTACACAGTGTGTACACAGTATGTTACAGTTACAGTATGTACAGTAAAGTACATTGTTGGGGCTAGCTAAATAAAGTAGGCATTCACATCAACACTATGATTTCTCATCTTTGTCTAAGGCAAATGAGGTCAACTCTAGTCCAGTACCAGTAGGTTACAGTTATAGTATGTTACAGTTACAGTATGTTACAGTTACAGTATGTACACAGTATGTTACAGTTACAGTATGTACACAGCATGTTACAGTATGTACACAGTATGTTACAGTTACAGTATGTTACAGTTACAGTATGTACACAGTATGTTACAGTTACAGTATGTTACAGTTACAGTATGTACACAGTATGTTACAGTTACAGTATGTACACAGTATATTACAGTTACAGTATGTTACAGTTACAGTATGTTACAGTTACAGTATGTACACAGTATGTTACAGTTACAGTATGTACACAGTATGTTACAGTTACAGTATGTACACAGTATATTACAGTTACAGTATGTTACAGTTACAGTATGTTACAGTTACAGTATGTACACAGTATGTTACAGTTACAGTATGTTACAGTTACAGTATGTACACAGTATGTTACAGTTACAGTATGTTACAGTTACAGTATGTTACAGTTACAGTATGTACACAGTATGTTACAGTTACAGTATGTTACAGTTACAGTATGTACACAGTATGTTACAGTTACAGTATGTTACAGTATGTTACAGTTACAGTATGTTACAGTTACAGTTACAGTATGTTACAGTTACAGTATGTACAGTACAGTGTGTACACAGTATGTTACAGTTACAGTATGTACAGTAAAGTACATTGTTGGGGCTAGCTAAATAAAGTAGGCATTCACATCAACACTATGATTTCTCATCTTTGTCTAAGGCAAAGGAGGTCAACTCTAGTCCTCAAGGGCCACCAACAGGTCCAGTTTTAATGAGATCCCTGCTTCAGCACAGGTGGCTCTATCAGTGGCTCAGTTGGCCACCGCTGGTAGAGATGCACTAATGATAATTAGGCAGTGTAGTTGGCGCTGGAGTTGGCCACCGCTGGTGTAAAGCTTTATCTGCCTAAGACTGCATTTATAGTGCTGGCGACACGATGGCGCCGTCGCGGCAAAACAAATGCATTATCGCCGTCGGCGACAAAGCGACGGAGTGACAGTGCTACCAAAAATTTGGTAGTCACTGTTATTTGATTTTTTCGGTGACGGTCTCCCCTTGCAGCCAATCGGGAGCTTCTCCGTGCCTCTGCCAGACCCTTTTATGACCAACTAAAGTGCAACTCTAGCGATTGGCGATGACGACAGGTGACGTCATCAGTCCCGTCGCCAGCACTATAAGCGTGGCCTAAGTCATGGTGGCCCTGTCTCCCTGATCCTGTCTCAGGCCCGATGCCTCGACTGATTTCCCACAAATTCCACCAGAACCTACAAAATTGGAATTTTTTTGCTGGCCTCTACGTGGTGATGAAACTCCACATTTAGATGTTGCACAAGACCTATTTTCTACCGGTAAATATGGGTCTAAAAAGCAACAGTCAGAGGCCACTGGTCCTTCGGTTCCTAAAAGCATCTAACACAACTGAAGTGACTGAAGTAACAGAGAATCGAAACAAAAAGATAAGCGATAGTGGGACAAAAATAAACCAGAGGAAACAAGTCGTTTTGCATTGATTCTCACAGACAGGAAACCAAGTATTTGTATTTCCAAAACTGTCCTGGCATTTACAGTCATTTACATTTGTCATTGAGACCTCATCCCTAGGGAGATTCCCCTTGTATCCCTAAACTGGACGAAAAATTAAAAAGTACAGTATTGCTTTAATTAAATTGATGCTAAGTCAATGTTACAGATAAGGGTCTCTGTGTCAATGTTACAGATAAGGGTCTCTGTGGCAGTGTCACAGATAAGGGTCTCTGTGTCAGTGTCACAGATAAGGGTCTCTGTGTCAATGTTACAGATAAGGGTCTCTGTGTCAATGTTACAGATAAGGGTCTCTGTGGCAGTGTCACAGATAAGGGTCTTTGTGTCAGTGTCACAGATAAGGGTCTCTGTGTCAGTGTTACAGATAAGGGTCTCAGTGTCAATGTTACAGCTAAGGGTCTCTGTGTCAATGTTACAGCTAAGGGTCTCTGTGTCAATGTTACAGCTAAGGGTCTCTGTGTCAATGTTACAGCTAAGGGTCTCTGTGTCAATGTTACAGATAAGGGTCTCGGTTTCAGTGTTACAGATAAGGGTCTCGGTGTCAATGTTACAGATAAGGGTCTTGGTGTCAATGTCACATATAAGGGTCTCGGTGTCCGTGTCACAGATAAGGGTCTCGGTGTCAATATTACAGATAAGGGTCTCTGTGTCAATGTTACAGATAAGGGTCTCGGTGTCAGTGTTACAGATAAGGATCTCTGTGTCAATGTTACAGCTAGGGGTCTCGGTGTCAATGTTACAGCTAAGGATCTTGGTGTCAGTGTCCCAGATAAGGATTTCAGCGGCAGTGGCACAGATAAGGATCTCGGTGGCAGCAGTACAGATAAGGATCTTGGTGGCAATGGTACAGATAAGGATCTCGGTGGCAATGTTAGAGATAAGGGTCTCGGTGTCAGTGTCACAGATAAGGATCTCGGTGTCAGTGTCACAGATAAGGATCTCGGTGGCAGGGTTACAGATAAGGATCTCGGTGTCAGGGTTACAGATAAGGATCTCGGTGTCAGGGTTGCAGATAAGGATCTCGGTGTCAGGGTTACAGATAAGGATCTCAGTGTCAGGGTTACAGATAAGGATCTCGGTGTCAGTGTCACAGATAAGGATTTCGGTGTCAGGGTTACAGATAAGGATCTCGGTGTCAGTGTCACAGTTAAGGATCGTAGTGTCAGTGTCACAGATAAGGATTTCTGTGTCAGGGTTACAGATAAGGATCTCGGTGTCAGTGGTACAGATAAGGATCTCGGCGGCAGTGTCACAGATAAGGATCTCGGGGTCAGGGTTACAGATAAGGATCGCGGTATCAGTGTCACAGATAAGGATCTCGGGGTCAGTGTCAAGGGTAAGGATCGTGGTGTCAGTGTTACAGATAAGGATCTCGGTGTCAGTGTCACAGTTAAGGATCGCAGTGTCAGTGTCACAGATAAGGATCTCGGTGTCAGGGTTACAGATAAGGATCTCGGTGTAGGGGTTACAGATAAGGATCTCGTTGTCCGGGTTACAGATAAGGATCTCGGCGGCAGGGTTGCAGATAAGGATCTCGGCGGCAGGGTTGCAGATAAGGAGCTCGGTGGCAGTGTCACAGATAAGGATCTCGGCGGCAGGGTTACAGATAAGGATCTCGGCGGCAGGGTTACAGATAAGGATCTCGGTGGCAGGGTTACAGATAAGGGTCTCTGTGTCAGTGTCACAGATAAGGATCTCAGTGTCAGGGTTACAGATAAGGATCTCAGTGTCAGGGTTACAGATAAGGATCTCAGTGTCAGGGTTAGATAAGGATCTCGGTGGCAGGGTTAGATAAGGATCTCAGTGGCAGGGTTAGATAAGGATCTCAGTGTCAGGGTTAGATAAGGATCTCGGTGTCAGGGTTACAGATAAGGGTCTCAGTGGCAGGGTTAGATAAGGATCTCGGTGTCAGGGTTACAGATAAGGGTCTCGGTGTCAGGGTTAGATAAGGATCTCAGTGTCAGGGTTAGATAAGGATCTCGGTGTCAGGGTTACAGATAAGGGTCTCGGTGTCAGTGTCACAGATAAGGATCTCAGTGTCAGGGTTACAGATAAGGATCTCGGTGTCAGGGTTACAGATAAGGATGGGCATAATTAAAAAAAAATCCAAAACCAAGTCCCAGTAAAACTTAAATACAAAAAATGTATAGAACCAAAACCTTAAGTGCCCACCTTTAATTACAGCAACGCTGTCTTTGTCAATGTCCTTCAATTTATGAAATGAAAAGTGTTAAAAGGAGGCAGTAAATGATGCCCAAAATATAATGGGATATATCTAATTGTTTTGATTCTCTGGGACATATATCAAGGCAAAAGTGAATCAATTGTGGGACAAACAGATCTGCACTATACTATATGTATCAAAGAGCAAAATCCCACTGAAATCAAATGCATTGGTTTATTTGGTACACCACTTTTGCCTTGATGTCCTGGGACTTAAGGGGTTGCTTCTGTGATAGGAGAGATTGAAACAACTATGTGACAAAGGGGAAACCAGGTCGGAGGGAGCCCTGACCACCTTTCCTGGATGTCTCCAGTCTCTCTGATCATCTGTGCTTCCAGTGTCCGGGGCCAGAGGTGAACGGGCAGCCCCTTGTCTGTTGATTGATCCTGTTGGACTTCAGTTATTTCAGTACAAATCCCTGTCTCTTGTGCAGTTCCTTCCTGCTTACCCTGTCACACCCACACAGAGTAGCCCGGCACATTCTAACAGCTACACACTGGTGACCTGAGGGGAGAGGTCCCTGAACTGCCCCTGACTGTCAGCCTGCACTATAGTTACTGAAGACACTACACACAAAGGGGTCTATGTATCAAGGCAAAAGTGGAGCCATTTTAGGCACAAAAACTGCATAAAATATCCCAAAGAAATAAATACAATTGATTTAATAATAATAGCATGTTCTTGTATAGCGCTGCTAGTTTTACGTAGCGCTTTACAGAGACATTTTGCAGACACAGTTCCCTGCCCCGTAGAGCTTACAATCTATGTTTTTGGTGCCTGAGGCACACAGAGATAAGGTGACTTGCCCAAGGTCACAAGGAGCCGACACTGGGAATTGAACCAGGTTACCCTGCTCCACACTCAGTGCCAGTCAGTGTCTTTACTCACTGAGCCGCTCCTTCTCCCTTTCTATGGTTTTTTTTATTGAAATATATCATGCAGTTATTTTGCCCCTGAATGGCGCCGCTATTGCGATGATACAGACTGTGTGCCTCTGAAAGGGTCTATGCACAGTATTAGCAGTTTGGTATATCTGAGGCAAAGCCTTAGACATTCCCTACTTCAGATAGAGGATTTTTTGGGTGTGCAAATGAAAGGGAAAGTCTCAGAGACACAAAATGTGATACGTCTCTTTATAATCTGCACACTACGGGGCTTATTCATTAAACTCCGTTAGCGCTGTACCGTGCGATCCGCATAGAAAGACCAAATTCAAGTCACTGAGGCTTTCCGTGCACATCGCACGGTATAGCGCTAACAGAGCTTACAGAATAAGCCCCTCTGTACGGTAAATTCCCCAAACTCCTCCCACTGACACTCCCCAAGTGTGCAAACTCGGGCATAGAGGGTCAAATTGTAGCAAAGTACTTAGATACAAAGTTGCGGAAAGAAAAAGCCCCAGTTTTCTGCCCAAATGACCTTGATACATAAACCTTTAAGGAGGAAATGGCTGACAGGTTCTGCGGATTCTGCTTCTAGCCCAAGACAGGGCAATCCATTTTTGGTTCTCCAAGTGAGGTTTCACGAACATATTAGTCTACATATCGTACTCGATCTCTCTGCTGCTTCTGATTCTATCGATCATTCTCTTCTCCTGCATATTCTAAACCCTCTTGGTATCCGCAACAAAGCCCTATCCTGGTTCCCATCTTACCTCTCTCATCGCACACTTTCTGTCGCTCTTGCTAACATGTCTTCGTCTCCTGTTGCTCTGTGTGTTGGTGCACAGTACCGCAGGGCTCTGTTCTGGGACCTCTCCTTTTCTCTCTCTACACAGTATCACTTGGTGATCTCTTTTGGCCTTAGGTATCATCTCTATGCAGATGATACACAGATATATCTTCCCACCCGTACCCTCACTCCTGCAATCCAGTCACAAGTCTCTGATTGCCTCCTGACTATATCCTCGTGGATGGTGCTCCGTCGCCTTCAACTTAATATGGCTAAAACCGAGCTCTTCATATTTCACTCTACATCTGGCCTAATACCCTACTTTTCCATCACAGGAAACGGTACTGCCATCTATTCTGTCACCAAAGTGACGTTTGACTGTTCTTTTTCCATTCGCATTCACGGCATGGCCAAAATTGGTCGCTTCTTCCTCCGTAATATTGCCAAGATCCACCCTTCCTCTGTCAATCTACTGCTAAACTCTAACGCATGCCCTTATCCTCTCCTGTCTAGATTATTGTAACACACTGCTAACAGGCCTCCCTGCCTCGCAACATTCTCCCCTGCAATCAATCCATAATTCAGCTGCTAGAATGATTTCACTTTCTCCAAAAACAGTGTTCGCTCATCTTCTTTTTACATCGTTCTCCTGGATTCCCGTCAAATGTTAGATGATCTACAATGTTCTCCTTCTTACCTTACAGGCTCTCCTCACATCTGCTCTTTCCTACACATCATCTATGATCTCTCGCTATGCACCTGCTCGTCTCTTGCGCTCTACCTATAACTGTCTGCTTTCCACCCCTTTCACCTCTACAGCTCTCTCTCACCTTAAACCCTTTCCCCTCACTGCACCTTACCTGTGGAACTCTCTCACACAGTATACGCCAACCACCTTCAATATAAAAAAACAAAGAGAGAGACAGCGCAAAAAACCTCATTGTGCAATATTTAAACAAAATTGTATTAGTAAACTGGTGAGTATCACACGTACATCAATATAGTTAGATTTAAGCAGAACATGTTATGGACATGTTACCAATCTGTGCTCAGGATACAGGACTTCTAGGTTGGCTGGCTTCTCACAGGTCTCGTGGAACAGCATGCAGGGTACAGCAGTCGTCACCGCAGGGGAACTGCCACTCCAGATGAAGAGAACACTCCAATACCGAGTGTTACGGTGGAAAGTCCTATCAACTGTATCCAGCCCTCTGTATACCAGCTTCAGAACGCCACACAGGGCGGAGGATGATTCGGCTATGTATGCCGCTGCGGGGAACCTCACCGTCAGCCGCTTGCTCGGAGAACGCTAGACGCACATCTGTGACGTCATCAGGCGGCGTCAGCGTCGTGCGCGAGTGAGTCACTGCTTGAAGAAGCTGGAAAGTCCCAAGAATGTCCCGTATAGTGCCCGCTTGGAGTCGCGAGCAATTAGACAATGTATTGGACAATGTATTAAAACATCCAGTATGTAGGAATAAATGAATGCGCCCTCAATCCAACGCGTTTCGTGTTTACAACACTTCCCTGACGAAGTGTTGTAAACACGAAACGCGTTGGATTGAGGGCGCATTCATTTATTCCTACATACTGGATGTTTTAATACATTGTCCAATACATTGTCTAATTGCTCGCGACTCCAAGCGGGCACTATACGGGACATTCTTGGGACTTTCCAGCTTCTTCAAGCAGTGACTCACTCGCGCACGACGCTGACGCCGCCTGATGACGTCACAGATGTGCGTCTAGCGTTCTCCGAGCAAGCGGCTGACGGTGAGGTTCCCCGCAGCGGCATACATAGCCGAATCATCCTCCGCCCTGTGTGGCGTTCTGAAGCTGGTATACAGAGGGCTGGATACAGTTGATAGGACTTTCCACCGTAACACTCGGTATTGGAGTGTTCTCTTCATCTGGAGTGGCAGTTCCCCTGCGGTGACGACTGCTGTACCCTGCATGCTGTTCCACGAGACCTGTGAGAAGCCAGCCAACCTAGAAGTCCTGTATCCTGAGCACAGATTGGTAACATGTCCATAACATGTTCTGCTTAAATCTAACTATATTGATGTACGTGTGATACTCACCAGTTTACTAATACAATTTTGTTTAAATATTGCACAATGAGGTTTTTTGCGCTGTCTCTCTCTTTGTTTTTGCATTAGTTTGGTTGTGGAGCGGTACCACGAGCGCAGCAGCATAAACCTCTCATATTGTAAACAGGTTATCTTATTTGTATTATTAATATCACTAAGAGCACATTAACACATTTTTTAGAGCGCAATTCACTTTTTTTCTATCACCTTCAATATAAACCTGAAAACATTCCTCTTAAATTAAGCATCCCAATAGTCTGAACTCGTGGCTATTGTCCCACAGTCACTCCTGCCAAGCAGTCCCATCTATTGCACTTATTCCCTCACCTAGTGTCTCTGTAAGTTTCCCAGCATACCACTTTGATTGTAAGATCTCAAGGGGAAGGAATTTATTTACCTATTATCTGACTTTGTTGCGCTTATTGCATTGTAATTCCCTGTACTGTTTTGTCTTTGTGAAGCACTGGGCACACTGTGGGCCCTATATGAGTAAAGATATGCATACATACATATGTAACCCCCTGTGTGGTGCAAGCAACACACTTACACTGCCCCCTGTAAGGTTCATATCCAGAGTGGCATGGACATGTGACATGATGGACATTCTGTAGGATCAGCCAATGAACAAGGTTGTGGAAGAGGTGGGACTAAGGTGAGAAGAGCTTATAAAAGTAGCTGGCAGAGCATGTATGTGGGAGATCTGCACAAGGCTGAACGACTTCATGTTTGACCAAGTGTGACCCAGAGCCAGTCTATGTTCCACTGAGCGAGAGCGGACATTGACTGGAGGGAGAACATCACATCTTGCAGGGAGGCCCAGCAGATCGAAGGGAAGCCGCACAGAGGAGCGAGCACCATCAGAGGGGACCGTCATCGGTTGCAGCTAAAAGGGAAACCAAATTATTTTGGGAAGTACAAGCTGGCTACACTTTGTTGCACTAACGAGCTCCAATGGTGTAGCGGCACCATTAGGTAGGCCTCGATACCGAGGATAGGGTGGCCACAGCCTCAAGAGACTGACATACACCCACGCAGCATTTATTGGGGAATGTTATGGTGATGCATTATATTATGAATGTAATTATCCTTTTTTAAGGGTCACAAGGTTCCCAAAGGGTCTGTACTTGCTATATAAAAACGGTTATTTTACAAACGTCATTGAAGTTGTCTCCAGTTGTCTGACCTAATCTCAAGTATGGCATAACACCCAGAAAGATAGGACTCAGGCCCCCACCTCAGCAACAGGCATCAGTCTTGGGTATAGAGAGGGGTTACACATACATCCTTGTGATGTGTCATTCTCTGTGCTCTAAACCAGACACAGGAAATCGGGCTTGATATTTCCCTAAGGTTGAGCACTGCAGTGTGTTTTTGGATTTTCCAGTTGGGTTACCAGTTTATATAACAAACATCCGAGGCAGTAACTGCCATTGCCATTGCACAATTTATATGAAGATGTATATGAGCTGTTATGTTGCATTAGTTATTAAACAAAGCAGAATTACTCATGAGTCTAAAAACATTCCTTCTTTGGAAAAATGCTTTGGTTTATTCCAAGTACAAATATGCTTTGAAGAAGCACCAATAAATCTGCACGTTTCTCTAAAAATAAAGTGAGTGGGATGGATCGGACTGCGGAGAAAGAGAAAAGAAATGTCAATATGGAAAGGGATCAGCCGGCTAAAGATGAGGCTAAAGATGGTGCCCATGTGGTTGGGAAGGGGGTAGGATCCAAGTGGAAGGACATCATAATCATATTGAAGTGAATGGGCCAAAAGTTGTCTTCCAGAGCCGGAAGGTGTCTTATGGAACAATATATTTCTATGGAAACAACTGTAAAATGCCTTATTAGCTTTTATTTGCATGGGTTCTGGTGGAATAAACGTATTAATCAGGTGTCCTGCATTTGATGCAGATCAGTATATTTAGAGTTTACGTCTTGAAAAAAGTCAGATGTGATGGACCCAATCTGATACACACCTTATCATACCGCATCGGGGATGTCCACTCTGACTCAGTGGTTGAGGCGGCTTAACAAAAGTAGCGTTACGGGGTGTGCTTTCTCTACATCTGTTAAACATTGACCAAAGCTCTACCGACCGTATTTTAAAATGAAGGACAAAGGGCATTTCCTTCCATTGATACACAGCTAAAGGGTATCCCCATAATAAACAGGAGTATGTTCTGCAGCATTAATCCCAGGGTAAGGAATAACGCGACCCTGACTGAAGTTAATTGTGGTGCACCAGCCACCTGCTGTGTGCAAACCTCTAAGAGACGAGAATTAGATATCTCTTATTATTTAGGATAGGTTGTTGGCCTATATCAGTTGCTATGCATCGTGGTCTCTCTCACCTGGGGGGTAGTCTGCGGGGTTCTTTTCATTCCCTCTCACAAAGAAGGATTTCCTCTTTGACATCATAGGTAAGATAAACTTGTCTGAAAGTCAGAGGTATAACCCTGACCTGAAACCTTCCGGTGGGAAAGTACGTCAGCAGGAGAAAAGCACAACGTTCAATCTATGCACATAAGAAAACGGGAAGCCTCACTGATCGGCTACCGCTCCGCAACAAAACATCCACTTAGATTGTAAGCTCTTCAGGGCAGCGACTCATTTTCCTAATGTTACTTTGATGTCGGAAGCACTTGTTCCCGTTATGTGTTATTATTATGTCATTACTGCTGTGACGCGCTATGTATATAGATGGCAATTTTTTATGTAAAGACATACATACTGCACATACATACAGGGTTAGTGAAAATATATCATGAAACAATCCACCAGTCAACAAAGTGTATTAACAAACGTCCTCTCTGGCAGTAAATGGGACAGGTAGCAGTCTCTGATAGGAAGGCATAAACAACAAGATCTCACCCACATAGATCATCTCAACTCATCTAACAATTTCAGGGGGTTGTGTATTAAAGTCTTACAGCCGCACACCTGAGACCGTTTGCAATGCGTTGTAGGCCTCTCTGGCAGGAGAATGGGAAGAATGCGCGTACCCTGCCTTGGACACGGGATGCTCTGCTCGTTCGAAAGTATCTGCACAAGAGTTATGGCTGGGATTTCGTACAGAGAAATACCATTCCCCCAGTGAAAAACCAATTCATCAAGCGAGAAGGAAAGCTGAAAACACAGAACACAGCGTACAGACACCAGCATGTACCAGGCCAAATAGCATCTTCCTGTCTTCTCCCTTTTGGAAGAATACAGGAATTCTCCATGCCTATAAATGTTTTACTTTATTACCAATATATTTTTACTGCATCCCTGGCATCCGTTCCTCTGTTTTATGTTGTTGGAGAGAGGTCAGCGGGGAAGAGTACAATGATACTCAGTTGTATTACATACCACTACTTTTTTTAATTATAAAATAACAATTCCCCTCTTCTTTTCTTTTTCGATGTTTTCCTCTTTTAGTAAATACGTTGATTTTATACAGATGATCCCGGCCTCTGAATTTGACGCACAGACATTGAACTGCATTCCTCGCTTTAACCTCTTCTCCTCCACCAGAAATAAGGCTTTAATGTGAAAGGCCGGGGAGTAAACACAAATGGTAACCCTTTCCCTGCCAGAGGAGCTGGTCATATATTGCTGAACTTTCAACTCTTTGCCGGGAGATAAAGTAGCCTTGAGCCCGTTAGGCGAGATGGCGGCATGGACACCTTGGATGGGCTACACCTCCCCTTCTCTCTCTGGACCATTGGTCTTCCCGTCCCCCCCTCTCTCCCCGCTTACCGTCTGGCGGTGACGTGGTGGGGAAGGGGCTGGGAAGAGTTTATTTAGGACCTGTGCTGGGGAGGGAAAGCATTCCGCGCCCTGCCAGGAAAGTTCCCGCCCATGCTTCCCTTTGTCATGGTATAATGATGTCATGATGTTATGATGTCATGATGTTATGATGTCATGATGCTATACTGTTTGATGCTTGTACTTGTTGAGTTAAAGAAAAAGATGGAAGAGAGACACAAAGTAAAGAAAAAACCCTAATGTATGTTTATGTTTTTGGGGTGGGCATTTTGAGGCGTTGTGGCGGCGGCTGTTGGCGGGTAAGTGCGCTTTAACTTTACCAGATCGGGGTCTATGCTTCGGCAAAGCCCTGTAGTGGCAGGAAGTGGCAGGAAGTGGCAAGTGGGCGGGGCTAATTTAAGCGTGACTTCCTGGTGCCCATTCTCGCTAAACGGTCGGCGCCCGGCTAGGTGGCTATTGCAGTCCAGGGTTTGGTTTTTCCCCCGGTGGTTGAGCACTCTGGCAGGGTTGGCACTTATCGGGTTTGTACCTTCTGACTTTGTGTGTGTTTATTTATTATATGTATTATAAGTATATACGGGGGGATGTGTTCCCCGATTCCTCACAGAACCAGAGACTGTAATCAACAACTCTGAGCCAGTGAAAAAACTATAATAAAGCGCAACAAATAATGTGATATAATCAAGCTGCAGCCTAAACACCAGCGGTTTTCCCCAAAACCGCAAACTAAGATAACCTAAACAAAACAGTGTTCGTGGCGCAGTGATAAAACAGTTAATACGTGCAAATGATCCCAGTGTTAGTTAGCACTGAAAAACACATAATACTGTAACTCCAAGTAGAAGATTCTCCAGGTCAGCAGACTCTTTGTAGACCCTCATATGAAGAAAAGAACACAAATGCAAAGAGTATAGTGCATTATCATTTACTTAAGATGACAAACAACACAGAGGGGAATGGTAACACACTCACACTCTCCCCGTTGGTAACACACTCACACTCTCCCCGCTGGTAACACACTCACACTCTCCCCGCTGGTAACACACTCACACTCTCCCCGCTGGTAACACACTCTCCCTGCTGGTAACACACTCACACTCTCACCGCTGGTAACACACTCACACTCTCCCCGCTGGTAACACACTCACACTCTCCCCGCTGGTAAGTAAACAAGAAGTGACTTTGGGCGCACTTATGCCGCGTCCTTAGATAACAGCACCCGATGTGACCGCTCCACTTCTCATTCAGGAACAAACCGCGATCGCCTCTGCCAGCGTCTCTCACCCGCAGTGGGGGCACTCCGCCGCGTCACGGCCGTCTCAGCAGTCTCCTTCCAATCAGGGCTTCTCAGGAGATTGGGTACGGTGGCCTCAAAGCATCAAAAAATGTTGATTATATATTAACTGTTTTATCACTTTGCGCCACAAACACTGTTTTGTTTACAATAACTCTGAGCCGGCAGAGCCTACAAACACTTCTATTCCTATACGTACCCAAGATCAAGATCCTATGGAGGGAACCTCTGCTGAATCCACTAGCGATTGCTGGGCACCTCCCGAGGGAGCACCGGGTAGTGGGCTGCACCCCAAGACCTGTCTCCAGCGACTTCCACAAGTCGTCCTCTTAACCCCAGTAGTCATAGCTTTGTGCCTAATAGAGACTGTGTGCTATCCGATTCATCTCCTGCCAGAGAAATGGGGCCTCAAGCCCCATGAACCATTTGCTTGGGAAGAAGCTACAGAGACTGAGACTTGTCGGAGTCAAAGAGTGAGGCGTCCACCTAATAGAGTGGTGTACGATCAATTAGGGGCACCCCATTATGAGTCTCAGCAGCCGGCTAAAGCTAAGCTGGCCTCGGTGATAAACAATATTATACAATTCTGAAAACATGTTAAAGTGGAATGATAATGTACCATAGTATGTGTTGCATTTTTCATTATATAAATTCTGTGTGTTGATGTTTGTGTTTCGACGTTGGAGTTTCCACCAGGGGGAGGATGTAGCAAGGCCCTCTGGTTTCCCCTTTGTCCCCGGTTTCCCCCTTACCTCCGCTGAGGGTTGGAAGAGCTGTGGGGGCAGCCGCGTCGCCGGGGGCTCCCGTTAGTTTCCACACACGGCGCCACCATTGTGCAGGGAGGTTCGCGCATGTGCGGTGGGTGTAAGCGGCGGGCCTTTCAGATAGGTCGTGTATGCGCAGTAAGAAGCGCGCGAATGAAAAACCTCATTGCATTCAACTGGATTCCTTTTCTTTGATGAATATGGTGCTTTGTTTACACTGGTTTTACCCCCGTTTTGCAGCCGGGAGACAGAAAATATTGGATTCCTTTTCTTTTCCATTTTCATATATTTTTTTTAAATAAACGTTGAACTTTTCCATGGAAAACAAAAGCTTTGGAAAGTTTTAACGTTTTAAAAAAAAGTTCTTTAACTGACCCAAAGAAATATGCTGGTTTTAGCAGGATACAAATTAGTAAACTATTGCATCAAGCATGATTGAACCTTTCAAAAGTAGCCGATTACACTCATGGCTGAAATATTTGTTCTTTTCCTGCTACATGGAACTGAAACTAACTGTTAAGAAATTATGTGAAATTATGGGACTATTTATCCTCTCTCTGTAGTGGCAAAAATGCTAACTAGGGAAATTACATACAGATTAGACCCAAGGAGGGTCAAAAAGGAACCCCAAACAACATGCACTCACGATTTACTATAGCTATACCTGTCTGGCACTGCATTAATACCCTATATTGGTTGATTATTTCAGCTGCAGTACTAGGGTACGTTCTCACAGACCGTTTGTTGTTCTCTGAGTGCATGGTATTTCACTATTATGGTGTAACGGTGTTTCCCCCACCCGATCGCAGATGGGGGCCATTACAGGGTGTAGAGAACATATACCTGCTGGCAACAGGAGGGTTGAGTCATCCGCCGATGGTAGTGGGGACACAGGAACAGGCTTCTGGGGTTCATACCCCACATATCTCCTTAGCAGTGCAGCGCCTCCATCTGCCATAGGCTCCAGGAACTGAAGGTGATCTCCCACGGTAGAACTTATTACCTCTCCCCCCAGTAAGGTCACGCACCAGGCAGGAGGTATATTGAAAAGAGGAACGGGTTTATTACTACAATCTGCAGTAACAGTTACTCAGCAGTCTTGTGCTGGATACAGTCTGTCAGTATTCACTGGATGATGGTCCCTGGACCACCACTAGAGGCCAAGGGCACCCGCAGCCGTCCTAGCTCTTCCCCACCTCCCTAGCGGAGGCAGAGGTATGGTCCACACTCACTCTCCCCGCAGGGGAGAGCACATGGGAAGGCCCCAATCTCAGGTTCCCATTTGTGTGACCTGCGTTCCTCAGAGGGGAAGGAACAGCTAACTTTGGGCGGTGTCTGCCTTTAAGTACAGCCAGAAGAGGGCACCAGGCCTGTCCCAGGATTGGGCAATCTCAGACCTTCTGTACCCACCTCCTCTGACACTCAGGGGCAGCAACAGTGAAGGGGGAAAACCCCATGATGACTACTGGCAGGCCTGCTGTACCAGGGCCTACTGCCAGGAGAAGGGCAGATTAGTAGTCAGGGGTTACCCTGCTACAATGGCATTATCTGACACCAGAATACACTCCTATTTACAACTGACTGCAGTTGTGGGGAACCATATAGTAGGATCATATCATAGGATACACTGCTTTGTACCCTATTGGTTTCCCTACCATCATCTGCACTACGGGGAATTTGAATAAATATTTTAACTATTACTGTGAATATTGTTGCTGTAATTAAAATGTTATCATTTTTGGTTTCTAAGTTTACTGATCCCCTATTGGTTATGTGATTTACCTATAAGGAGGTAATTATTGATGAGCCACTGTTGCCCCCACACATATTATATAGGGATCGAGTGCATGTTGTTTGGGGTTCCTTTTTGACCCTCCTTCGGTCTAATCTGTATGTTGTTACTATATACCTCTTTGCACCTGCCATCTCTGGGACTTTCTAATAGGAGAGCAGTCTGATTCATCTGCTCTAACTAGGGAAATGCTATGTTTTATACCGTGCTGTTTGATGAGCGATTAAACCTGATGGCACAAAGATTCATAACACGGAATGAAACCACGGGAAAAGCGACATTTTAAATGCCATTCATTTGTGGATTTTATCATCGAATTGGCCTATTATTCTCAAATTTCAGTTAAACCGGTAATGTTTAAGTAATTAGTTCTCCCCCTATTGTGTGGTATTATACAAGCCTATAAGTTAGCCAAGTTTTCACTGACAGTCGAGGCAACAGCCAAGAAGTTATCCAGAAAGGCGGCTACTTACTGTCACAGCGAACACCGCGCTGTCTTGAAGTGAAACAGAAATGTAAATACTGAATACCACCTCAACGCTCACATTATTGCGAATACGAAACACTTTCGTGTAATAATCTCATTCACACAAACTGCCTGAAAGTTGAAAACAAAAAAACAACACACAAAACTCATTATTCTCAAGATGGCTGTGATGTATGTGTAGCCCTGTGTAATTTTGGGGTTCCATGCCTCTCTCCTCCTGTGCAGTAATCCCTGTTAAGAGGGCAGGTTTGCCAGGAGTAATCATGAGGTTTGCCCTCAACCCCCTGTGAGGTGTAATGTGTAGTGAAGGAAGTGACATCATGCTCTGTGTCCACTTACAGTGACACAGGGGTGGTGCCTACTGGAGCTATATAATACGCATCACTTCCTAAATTCAGTGTGTGATGTGTTGAAGTTGCAGAGTGTGTGACTGTCTGACTCCACACAGTGCCAGGGCTCTGGTAGAGGATTGTGGCTCTCCCTTAGGGGAGAGGTGGGCAGACTATTCCCTTTACTCTATTAGCGAGTAAGGGAAGAGCAAGGACAGCTTCTAGGGCCCTGACTAGGAGTGGTGTCCAGGGACTTCCTTGAGGTGGGCAACCTTGAATATGTGCGGCTAAAGACCGGCCGCTATGATGGGCAGTCTGCCAGTCAAGATACCAATAAAGATTGCCTTGAATGAAAGAACCTTCTTGCCTGAGAGTGGAGTCATTCAGGGAGAAGCTGCACCCTGGAGTTCTCTTCCAGAGACTGCTCCCTGCTGTCGTGGGGACTTGGAAGAGATGGAGGCGCTGTACCAGAAGTGAGTAGTTCTCAGCATTACCTCACGAGCCAGTCCTGGTGTATTCCCCTATACCATCAAGCGGGAGACTCAGGAGTCCTGTAAGCCAGCAGGTGCACCACACTACATTACATGTAACATGGGGCAGTTTCCTCACATAGGGACCAATATGAGATTGGGGGGGGGGGGGGAAACACCGTTACATATGAATAGTTACATAGTTACAGAGGTCCCCAACTCCAGTCCTCATGGACCGCTAGCAGTACAGGATTTACGGATAGCCTCGCATTAGCACAGGTGGCCCAATCATTTTGACTAAACCACCTGTGCTCTAGCAGGGGTATCCGTAAAACCTGCACTGTTAGTGGGCCTTGAGGAAGGGAGTTGGGGACCTCTGACATAGTACATGAGGTTGAAAAAAAAACATACTGTACGTGCACGCAGTTCAACCTGTGTTAAATTTAGACAACAGATACTCGTCCTATATTTGTGTTTACATTATACACTGTATATTGACCTAGACTCGGGAAGGGCTCCTCTAGGTCCATTTACTGTATATAATGTAAACGCAAATATAGGATAAGTATCTGTCATCTAAATTAGGATAAGGAAATATAAGATAAGGGCAAACACAAAACCCCAGTGAAACATTATCCAATGTCTCATAAGGGGGAAAATACATTTCTTCCTGACAAATATTGGCAATCAGATTAATCCCTGATCAACATCCTTCCCATGTATACTTATTTGATATATCCCTGTATACCTTTCCTTTCTAAAAAGCTGTCCAACCTTTTAGTGAACAAATCTATTGTATCTGCCATCACAGTCTCCATGGGTAATGAATTCCACATTGTAACTGCACTTACTGTAAAGAACCCTTTCCTTTCTTGCTGGTGAAATCTCCTTCCCTCCAACCTTGAGGAATGCCCCCGAGTCCTTTGTACTGCCCTTGGGATAAATAGTTATTTTGAAAGCTCCTTGTATTGTCCCCGAATATATTTGTATATAGTTATCATATCCCCTCTTAGACGCCTCTTTTGTAATGTAAATAAATCTAATTTAGCTAGCCTCTCCTAATAAGTTAGATTGTCCATCCCCTTTATTAATTTGGTGGCTCATCTCTGCACTTTTTCTAGTTCCATAATGTATTTTTTTTATTGAGTTGCTCCCAAACCTGGACTCTATATTTAAGGTGTGGTCTTCATTGTTACTGTGGTTACCAATTTATTTTCATTTTTAAATATTTCATTTCTCTGAAACGGTTGAAGCAAATTGTCAGAAAATTTAGTGCAAGTTGCAAAATAACACATTTAATGTTTTGTATCAATAATCCGGTCGATGAGGTGTAATGTTTATGTAACCCTGCTTCCCTCCCTTCCCCCAGACTCTACGGTGGTGTCTAGGGTGCATGAGGGCGGATTACATGCGGTGTGGTGCGTACCTGTGAGGAACAGGAGGGCCTGAGCTTCCTGCGATGTTGTGGGGGAGCCAGGACTGGGCTTCTGGGGTGGTAGCCTCCATGATCTCTTAGTGGTGCAGCGCCTCCATCTTCTATACTCCCAGGAATATGGGACAGGACCGGTATAGAAGAACCCCTTGGGTCCCAGGGTAGTACTTTCCAAGTCACACACAGTCTTTGATGATAATGCATAGTCTCTTTTATTGACAGAGCAGCAATATCCCAAAGATAAGGGCTTTCAACAGCCGCAACAACAATAGCCAGGACGGGTTATTACACCGCTCGCCTTGCACCCAGATAATTCCTCCTCTCCTTCCCTCCAAGTTGCTCCTCCGGCAGGATGGTCTGGGCTAGGGCTTCAATACACCGTGGCCCACCCCGGAGGTTAGCCTCGAGGTGGGTCTTGGATTCTCCCCATCACCCCTGGCAGTGGGGTGAGGGCATTGGTCCACCAAGTCTATAATTCTATCAGCTCTACTAAAGGACGCTGAATCTTTCCGCTCTTCTCTCTCTTGCACTCTGCACAGGGGAGATCGTAGTCTCCTCCATATCCTCGGACCACTCCGCAGGATTCCTTGACTCATGGCATATTAACTGCACTGCATACTCTCGGCATAACTAACCGGCAACTCCAGACTCTCGATATCACTATTAACTCTCTCTAACTAACTCTACTCACCGGAGTTGGCTGCTAAATATGGAGCTAGCCCCGCCCCTCGTGATGTCAGCAGAACCTCCCCTCTTGCTCACGCCTGCAGCAGAGTCCAGGCCTGCGTCTACCACTCAGGATAGGGCTATGAAGGGGGAAAACCCATGATGATTACTGGTGCCTGATCTTAACAGGACTTACCACAGCAGAAGGAAGATAGGTATAGCCTGTGCTGTTTACAGGGGGCTACATTTAAAAAAAATTTAACACTTAAAAAAACAAAACAATAATTCCAAGATGGGAGCTGCACCGATTTGTTTGAAACTTCTGGCAGGTCTAAGTTAGGATGGCATGAAGTTTCCCTCACATTTTCATCCGAATTTGTCAAGGAGTTTGGCCTATGGAGAGATAACATATGTACATAAAAAAAATATATAATAATTCCAAGATGGGGGCTGCATCGATTTGGTTGAAACTTCTGGCAGATTTAAGCTAGGAAGGCAGAAAGGTGCCCTCAAAATGTTATCAGACTCCCTCGTAGAATTTTGCCTGTACAGAGAGAAAACATGAACAACAACAAAAACACACAAACACACACCCAATGTGGCCACAAAGACTACCTGAAGTCTTCACTTCGCTCGCTCGTTAAAAACCACCAGCCCCCTCAAATAAAAGTTTAAAGATCAATTAAGCTTTTTGTTCGTAATCAACATACTTTACCAGACACAATAAAGTGAAATACACTTATTATTTTTAAGTGCAACCTGGGAAGGCAAAGGGAGATAATGCTTCTTATACAAGTGAGAAGATGGTTAACACACAGTGAACAATACACCAAATCTCGTTGCCAACAATGGAAGTTTATTGCATCCTGCCCTATGTGTGACATCACATTTCACTGCACGGAAAGGCCTAAAAACCCATGACAACGAAGGGGTTAAAATCCATGATAACCCATGCACCATGTCTAAAAAAAATCAAAAACCTGTTGACTGATGTACCACTAGGCTTCCACTTTCCCTTCAAGTCAACATCTTGGCTTCCCTTAATCTTCATGACAGATCTCAACAAGCCAAAGATCAGGTTCCCCAGATTAAATGTAATGTATTCAGTCTCCTCTTTGCTGTGTATGTCTTTCCTTGCTGCTCGGCGTTTACATTAGAACTCCTTCCCCTTATATGGAGGTGCCAGGAGAAAGTGTTTGGATTACTCTAATGTTAACAACGGCTCTAAAAGCCTTGGGAGAGGGACGAGTTACCCGTGAGGAAGTTATTGTTTCAATAATTAAACACAAGTGCTGGAGACATCCATTACAAAACCTTTAATTCGGAAAAGAATGTCCATGTTTATCTGGGGATCCTTATTTAATGGCGTTTCTTCCACAATGTTGACGATGATGATGATGAATGATATTGATGATGATGGTGGTTGTATGTGTGTATATTCATGTAGAGCGCTGGACATGTACTCGGCACTGTCCAAAAATGAATTACACAATGAAGACAATACAAGGTCAATGCAGGGGAGAGGGTGTGCTGCAGACATAAAGTGACTGGATACAATGTGAGAAAGAGTCTTAGTCTAGAATACCTTACAATTGAAGCAGTGTGTTGGACAAGGGACAGTTATGATTGGGCAGTGGTTCTTTAACTGGAGCACCAGGGGTCCTTGAAGTTCTTCAAAACTCCCTTGAGGCAGCGCTCTCTGGCAGTCTGTGCCTTTGCTATTAATATATTAATATTAAAAGTTGATTTTTACATAAAGAGGCGGTATTTAAAAAAAAAAAAATTATATATATATATATATATACTAGCTGATATACCCGGCGTTGCCCGTGATGTAATGTTCTGGCTCCCCCATCCTCCCTCTCAACTCCCTTCCCTCCCTCTTCACAGCTGTTCAGAGCTTCGCCCCCCTCCCCCCACTGTTCACAGCTCCGATTCCCCCCCCCATTCAATGCTTTGTTTCCCCCTCCCCCCCGTTCACAGCTCTGTTCCCCCCCCCTGTTCAGAGCTCCATGCCCCCCATGTGTTTGGCAGCTGAGCTGACTGAGGGGGGAAGTGTGTGTCAGTCAGTCAGTCAGTGAGTGTGTGTGTCAGTCAGTGAGTGTGTGTCAGTCAGTGAGTGTGTGTGTCAGTCAGTCAGTCAGTGTGTGTCAGTCAGTGGGCTTCCCCCCCTTCTCTCCTGACTCCCTCTCCCCCCCCCTCTCTCCTGACTCCCTCTCCCCCCCCTCTCTCCTGACTCCCTCTCTCTCCCCCCCTCTCTCCTGACTCCCTCTCTCCCCACCTCTCCTCACTACCTCCCCCCCCCTGCGCCAGCACCTGTCTGCTGGGTGCCGCCATCTTACCAGGGGCAGCTGCAGGAGGAAGGGAATCCTTCCGGAGGCTGCACGCCCACTGCCTGTCCACTCGGCGCCGCCATCTTACCGGAGGCAGCTGCAAGAGGAAGGGGGTCCTTCCGGTGTGTGTGTGTCAGTTGGGTGAGGCCGAGGGGGAAGGTGAGCTGCGGGTGAGAAGAAGAGAGTGGCAGTTGGGTGACGTCATAGAGCCACCAATCTGATTGGCCAGAGACTGAGGACCAATCAGATTCACCACATCTACCACCAGACTCACAAATTTCAAATTTATATATTAAGATGTATCAGAAAAAAGGGAAGGGGAAACACAAAATAGATGTGCCCCCTAAAAGAATTCACTTAAATGCACACCAGCAAAGTGTAAAAATTAACTTTTAATAAATTCCTTAAAACATATATTACCAAAGTAATGTGTGATGTGAATTAAAAATGTATTAAATCATCGCTATCAAGCAACCGTGTCATTAATTATTCATACTATCCCAGTAAACCAGTGATTATGGTGGGATGTAGAAGACAAGGAATGCTATGAGTAGGGTATTAACCCCTCTGGAGCAACGGTGAGACCAGGTATTGAATAGTGTATAGATGTACACTGTGATAAGATAGATAACGTTGGTAGAATGACAATTGATGAAGCTGTCCACGCAAAATTGTGAGGTATTGTCATGATTAGCGAATACTTTGCCAACGTTGATATGTCTGCACGCTTTACACCCCTGGCAGCGGTACATGCCTTTAACGGGACTCAACCAAGTTGTACTCCTAGCCCGCTGGAAATGGCTATTCACTAGAGAGTCCCGTAGGTTCCTAGACCGTCTGCTGGTGATAGTGGGTCTAGGTCCTATAACTTTCACCAGATCGTCGTCTGCCTGAAGAAGATGCCAGTGTTTAGCAAAGATCTTTTTGATAGCCCACCATCTTTTATTAAAGGTGCCAATGACTCTGATTGTTTTGTCCTTTGTTTTTTTCTTATTATTGGACAATGGGCTAACAGAAATGTTTTCAAAGTCCCCGCGCATGCGCATTAGACACTTTATTCGGCGCTTATGATTTATGGCTTTATAAGCTCTACAAACGATCGGAAAATAATGCGGATGTGGCAAAATGAAGGTACAACACTAAGGCTTACCCATAAACTGTATTTATTAAACATTTGAGTAGTTTATTGAGTCAGTTTGGAGGGGACCTCAGTGCGCATGTGCAACAGCTGATATTCATTGATTTTGCAATTAGGGTGTTGTAAGGGTATAAAAGGGTTCAGACCTCACTCCCCCAGTAAAATTTGTCCCTGAAGAAGCTCCTTTGCTGGAGGGAAACGCGCGTTGGACGCGCAATGTTGTCAGTCTCCTACTTGGAGCTGTTTTTAATGTAGTGTTTGCAGTCTCCTGGTTCTAACTGTGTAGACCATATGAGTTAGTTATTTATTAATTTAATTTCATAGTCAGTGTGCCTGCAATCCTTGCACTTTATGTGAGGCGTCTTCACAGTTCATTGCTGTGAATTCAACCCAGCACTGCTGTGCTTGGCAGTCTTATGATACAGTTAATATACCATCATGTGCCAGCACTATCACTTAGATTAATCTCTATGTAAGTGTGCAGTGAAGTTATATTTAGCAGGAAGCAGGATATTCAATCCTTTGGCCACTTACTCGTGTACATCTATACACTATTCAATACCTGGTCTCACCGTTGCTCCAGAGGGGTTAATACCCTACTCATAGTATTCCTTGTCTTCTACATCCCACCATAATCACTGGTCTACTGGGATAGTATGAATAATTAATGACACGGTTGCTTGATAGCGATGATTTAATACATTTTTAATTCACATCACACATTACTTTGGTAATATATGTTTTAAGGAATTTATTAAAAGTTAATTTTTACACTTTGCTGGTGTGCATTTAAGTGAATTCTTTTAGGGGGCACATCCATTTTGTGTTTCCCCTTCCCTTTTTTCTGATTCACTTTTCAGTTCACAGTTTGCACCCACCATTTGATTACCTCACTTATGTACTTAAACACTTTATTCAATTAGTATGGTCCTGTGATCACTCCCTACTCTTTGTTGTCTCTTTATATATTAAGATGTATATTCAAAAAACAATATTGGAGATGAATGGAAATCCAGACCACCCAGTCCACGATCCAGACTAATATAGCCCGTGGCTCAGATCTGCGTGCAATGCCTGGAACCAAAAAACGAGGCAAAACCTTCTGACTGCAGTTCCCCCGCCCCATAAAGTCGACCCTCTCCCTTCCACTGCCACCATTTCATGTCGGGGTTGGCAGGGGAACAGAGGGTTGTAGTGTGTGAGGAGGCTGGAACTAAAATAAATATGTATTTCTATATACTAAGGGTATACTGTAGGTATTATGGCAGAGACATAACACCACCATATGACCTGTCTCAGTCTATTAGTCAATCAGTTCCAGTTGGGTTAGGTTACCTGCTGTGTATTAGTTAAATTACAGTACAATTGGGCAGAGAGAGATACCACCAGCTTACCTGTCTCGACTACGTACCAGGAATACACCAGTCAATTAGTTCCAGTTAGATAACAATACCCTTATCTGTTAGTAATATATGTGTCTATCTCAGGCTAACTCCAACCCCTTGGATATTTTTTATTTATTTATTTATAAAAATATTTTACCAGGAAGTAATACATTGAGAGTTACCTCTCGTTTTCAAGTATGTCCTGGGCACAGAGTAAAACAAAATAATACATGATTACAAATACAGTTACATAAATGAACAAGGTATACATTATATACAAGACATTGCATGCACAGTTAAAGAAAATATATATTATGAGCGTATGAAACAGTTACAGACCAGATTGAAAGAACTTAAGCTGGTGGTGGATATGAGAGTCTCTGGTAGGTTGTTCCAGTTTTGGGGTGCACGGAAGGAGAAGGAGGAACGGCCGGATACTTTGTTGAGTCTTGGGACCATGAATAGTCTTTTGGAGTCTGGTCTCAGGTGATAGGTACTGCATGTGGTAGGGGTGAGGAGCTTGTTCAGGTAGCTGGGTAGCTTGCCCAGAAAGTATTTGAGGGTGAGACAGGAAAGGTGAACTTTGCGCCTAGACTCTAGTGATGACCAATCTAGTTCTTTGAGCATTTCGCAGTGATGTGTGTTGTAGTTGCATTGGAGAACAAAACGACAAATTGAATTGTAGAGGGTGTCAAGTTTGCTAAGGTGGGTTTGAGGAGCCGAGCCATATACTATGTCTCCATAGTCAATAATTGGCATTAGCATCTGCTGTGCAATACGCTTTCTGACCAGGAGACTTAGGGAGGATTTGTTCCTGTAAAGTACCCCTAGTTTGGCATAGGTCTTGGTTGTCAGGGTATCAATGTGCATCCCGAATGTTAAGTGGGAGTCAAACCATAAGCCCAGGTATTTAAAACTAGTGACAGGTGTTAGGGTGGTTTTAGCGTTGGTTCTAATCAGGAGCTCAGTCACTGGAAGCTTTACAAATTTAGTCTTGGTCCCAAATACCATTGTTACCGTCTTGTCAGTGTTTAAAAACAGTTTGTTTTGGGAAATCCAGTTTTCGAGTCTCAAAAAGTCAGACTGAAGTATGTGTTGAAGGTCAGAGAGGCTATGGCTGTGTGCATACAGGATTGTGTCATCTGCATACATGTGTATTGAGGCTTCCTTACAAGCTGTGGGAAGATCATTAATGAACACTGAGAAGAGTAGGGGCCCCAGAACAGAGCCTTGCGGGACACCACAGGTGATATCCAGGGGGTTGGAGTTAGAGCCTGAGATGGACACATGTTGGGATCTTCCTGATAGGTAGGACTGAAACCAGTTTAAAGCATGTTTCCCTATTCCAGAGCTCTGGAGTTTGTTAAGCAGGATAACATGATCAACTGAGTCAAAAGCCTTTGCAAAATCTAGGAATACTGCACCAGTGAGTTGTCCCCGTTCCATTCCGCACTGGATTTCATTGCAAACTTTTAGCAGGGTAGTTACGGTGGAGTGTTTGGGACGAAACCCAGACTGGAATTGGCTAGGAAAATTTGTCTTGGTGTAGAAATCGCTTAATTGGGAGTGGACACATTTTCCCCTAACTTTGGATAGAATTGGGAGAAGTGAGATTGGCCTGTAGTTTGAGACAGTGTTTTTGTCCCCACTTTTGAAGATTGGGACAACTCTGGCAGTTTTCCAGGTCTTAGGGATATGGCCTGCAGACAGGATAGAGTTGACTATGGACGCAATTGGTTTGGCAATGGCTGGGGCACCAAGTAGTAGGAACCTAGATTGTAGTAAGTCGGGTCCACATTGGCTGCTTAGTTTTAGTTTGAGGAGCGCTTGTGTAATCTCCTCTTCAGATACTGGGCTAAATTGAAAATTGTGGGCAGTGTTGGGAGGGGGTGGGACTATAGGGGTACTCCCAGGATGAGATTCAGGTTTGGGGTTTGTGCTGCGTTTCGCTAATAAGTTAGTGGCACACCCCACAAAGTAATCATTGAATGCATTTGCAATGTCAGTGGGGTTTGTCAGAGTAATATCCCCCTTAGTGATATTACTTGGTTGTTGATGGTTAGGAGGCTGGAATATATTGTTGATAACCTTCCAGAAGTTAGCTGGGTTTGATGTATTTTGGTGGAGATTGTCAGAGTAATATTGTGCTTTTGCATACCTTGTTTGCCTTGTGCACACGTTCCGCAGGCATCTGTAGTGATTGAGATCCTTGGTAGTGCTAGTTACTTTGTAGCTTTTCCACAAGGCATCCCTGAACTGGTAGAGTGCTATAAGGTCAGGTGTAACCCATGGAAGGTGGGCCCCCCGTACCCTTATTTTGCGTAGTGGAGCATGGGTATCGCAGAGTTTTAAGAACTCGGATTGGAAATAGTCGAGCGCAGAGTCAGGGTCGGGAATTAAATCGATTCTGTGCCATGGGCAGTTGGTAAGGTCATCCAGAAACTGTTGTGGGTTAAAGTTTTTAAATGTTCTAGTGAGGAGAACTTTAGGGCTTGAATGGGGCGGTTTAATTTTCCTTACACAGTACACTATTGCATGGTCACTGAAAATATCAGGAAGAATGCCAGAGGATTGGATTCTGCTGGGGTTTGACGAGAGAATCCAGTCTAGCAAGGAATGGTTATGCGACTTCAGGTTTATTCGTGTGGGTTGGGAAATGAGTTGCGATAGGTTAAGTGACTTGAGTTGTATCTGGATTTTGTGGTTTTTAGGGTCAAGCCAATTGAAGTTGAAATCCCCTAGAACTAGCAGCTCACTCTTCTCATTCAGAGAGGAAATGGAGGCAAGAAATTGGGTGATATCAGTCAAGGATTGTAGAGGGGCTTTAGGGGGGCGGTAGATGCCAGCAAGCAAGATGGGCTTAGAAAAGGGGAGGCAGATTTTGCCAACTAGAATTTCAAAAGAGGGTGGACTTGGTGGGCAATGTAACAGTGTAAATTGTAAGGTGTCTGCAATATAAAATAACACCCCTCCTCCTCTCTTTGACCTATCTCTCCTAAAAATGGAGTATCCCTGAATGGCGATATTTGCATCAGGGGTTTTAGAGGATAGCCATGTTTCTGTAAGAACGATGGCTTTGGGTTTATGCATAAGGCACCATGCCCTTAGTTCATCCAGTTTGGGCAGCAGGCTCCGGATGTTTATATGGGCGACAGATAGCCCTTTTTGGAATTTAAAGGTGGAATTCTCAGGGGCATGGGACAGAGCTGAAATGGGAGGACCTGGGTTAGTTTCAATATCACATGCTAGAGAGAGTAATAGTATGAGTAGAAATTTGGGTAGTTGTTTGTAGGTTGTAAATTTGTGGTGTTTTCCATTAGAGTGAGCAGTGGTTGGTGTGCTGGTTTTTAGAGTTCTCCACCAACATTCAGTAGATAGTGCAAGGCTTTTGAGTAGTCCAGAGTGTATGGTGATGTTGGGTGTGGGCAAGGATGGAGGAGTTTGTAGTAGATAGAGGGAGTAACATCTCCATGAGACCAGCTGTGTCCCGCAAGGCTCTGTTCTGGGGCCCCTACTCTTCTCAGTCTTCATCAATGATCTTCCTACAGCTTGTAAAGGAGCTTCAATGCACATGTATACAGATTACACAATCTTATATTCACACAGCCCTAACCTCTCCGACCTTGAACACATACTTCAATCTGACTTTTTCAGGCTTAAATATTGGATTTCCCAAAACAAACTGTTTTTAAACACTGACAAGACTGTAACAATGGTATTTGGGACCAAAGTTAAATTTTTAACACTTCCGATGACTGAGCTCCAGATCAGAATCAACGCTAATACCACCTTAACTCCTGTTACTAGGTTTAAGTACTTGGGCATATGGTTTGAGTCCCATTTAACATTTGGGTTGGATTTGGCTAACCGCTAAGGTAATGAAGGGGCTAACCACCACTACTCGGTTTGTTGCTGGTAGAGGGGGTGGGTGAAGGTTATAGTTGCCCAGGGAGGGTGATTAGGCCTCCTGGGAGGGATTAATCCCTCCCTTACCTTAGTGGTTACAATCACTAAGGTAATGAAGGCATGACCCCCACTGCGAGGCCTAACCTAACTTCATCCACCCCCTCTACCACCAACACACACCCCCTCTACCACCAACACCACCCAGGAATGGGCAAAACTGCTATTAGCCAAAGATGGTTAATAGCGCTTTTGCCCATTCAAATAATCATTACAGTGCAATATACTCAAATACATTACTATAAAAAATACATTACTATAAAACAAAACTCTAACCATTTAAACCAGTGATTGTCACTGCGGTAATTATGCCCTCAACGGGTCACAGATAGCCACATTGCAAGCAATGGTCACCCAACAACCCCCCCCCCCTCCCCTACTGGTTAAGCCACGTGTGCTGTAGCAGAATCACTTGACTCTCTCCTAAATCTGTCTCAGCATCTCTCCTGCTGACATCCCTCTCCTGGCTTTCTATGAAATCCCGTATTACTTACAAAATTCTCCTCCTCACTTTTAAGTCTGTACACTATTGGCCTTTCCTTACATCTCAGCCCTAATTTCTCGCTATGCACCATCCCGACTCTTGTGTACCCCAATCACAAGCTGGCGCACATGTGACAGGACATGGAACAAACACCCTGATACATTGCCGCTGAGAGAGCAAAATTGTTTCAATTTTCTTCCCAACTTGCTTTGAAACCTCACTCCGTTATTTAAAGGGAAACAGTGGGCTTCTCTTTATCACTGTATGATACTCTCACTAATCAGACGAAAAGGTATGAAGATACGTGTGTATTAAGACAATGTTTTGCTAATCGTTTATGATTTCCATGGGATTTTATCAGGTCAAAATTCTGCCGATGTGTGCATAGTTTTTCTGACTGCTGGTTAAACATGAAGTAGCATTTTATTATCCTTATTTAGCACTGCACTGTAAACAGCTCAATTCTACAGACAAATGTGTCCTTGTAGAACTTACAATCTAAGATTATCGTCTGGATAAATTGAGACAGGAACACATTTGATTTGACCAAACTCCCATGGCGTTGGGATTGAATATGGCGTACAGGCGAAGCTTGGATGTTGTCTGTGGCTCACATATGTAAATGAGATGTCATGAGATGTCAATTAGATTGTAAGCTCCTCGGAGCAGGGACTCCTCTTCCTAAATGTTACGTTTGTCTGGAGCACTTATTCCCATGACCTGTTATTTATGTTAGATTATTTGTTATTTATATGATTAGAGAAAGGGATGGGGGAGCACTGGTGGAATAATAGAGTAGGGTACAATTTGGTTCAGGTGTGTGGGACTCTGAAACAGTCAAAGTGGATGTTTTAAATCTAAAATAGTTTTAAACACTCACACGGCCTTGTGCAAATGCTTGCGCATCAAGGTATCTTTACGTCCTCACTTCTGGATTCGATCTCTGCCTCTCGTCTGGGCTCTTCTTTTCTTCTTTAGTGAGATGTCACCTTCTTTTTCTTGTATATAACAAGAGACAGGGGGTGCCCAATGCTGCATCCAATTGACAAAACATATAAAGTAAAATTTTACTTTACTTTATATGTTTTGTCAATTGGATGCAGCATTGGGCACCCCCTGTCTCTTGTTATATACAATTGCCACGCTCAGTAGCTCTCTGGTTGACATAAATATATATTCACTTTGTGGTGGGTGTGGGAGTTTGAGCTTGCTGGGTATCTGTGTTAACCTATGTCTCTTTGGAGGCTGTGGCACCTCCCCCCAGAGCTCACTCCTCCTCCTTCACCCTTTTAACTTGGAAGGTCATTTCACTTGCTGCAGGAACAAGACCCATTATAGTTTTTTCCCCTCTCACAGAGGTAAAAGGAAGGGTTCACAGTGTAGTGTAGGACCTGCATTATTTTGGTTATACCTTGACGTTGGTATGCAGGCTTATGACGCCTTTGGCCAAAGGGTTAACTAAATAACCAATTATTATTATTGAAGTATTTTACTTTATATGTTTTGTCAATTGGATGCAGCATTGGGCACCCCCTGTCTCTTGTTATATACAATTGCCACGCTCAGTAGCTCTCTGGTTGACATAAATATATATTCACTTTGTGGTGGGTGTGGGAGTTTGAGCTTGCTGGGAATCTGTGTTCTTTTTCTTGTAGATTCAATCTTCACCTCTCGTCTGTGCTTTTCCTCTCCGTCTTCCTTGGTTTGATGTCACCCTGGGCACTACAGGGACACAGCGACCTCTCCCAGTATGATGTGACCTCTCCCAGTATGATGCGACCTCTCTCAGTCTGACCTTGTGCTGGTGCGTTACTTTTCCACAGCGCACCCCCTTGATACCAAGCTCTTTCCCATATTCATCACCAGATCAGGAGCTCTGTGTGTGGGGGGAGGTGTATGCAGGTTCTGTAGTAGATTTTCCTGTGGTACTGGAACGCCACAAGGTTCTGTTCTTCCTCGTTTCTCACACAATTTACAAACAGAAAAGGCTCCTGTGTGCTTCCTCCACCAAGTTATTTCTTCATCGTCTCTTTATATGATTACCACGTGTATTACTACTGTGAAGCGCTATGTACATTAATGGCGCTACAGTATATAAATAAAGACATACAATACAATGTCATGTGAAACTACAAGCGCGCACCCCTTGTGTCAAAAATCTGTCAAAATTGTGCATCAAATTTTTCTTGGTGGAAATAACAAATGCAAGTAGCCACTCTGCGTACGCCTTCATCGGCCAGCAATTAATATAACCGATGAACTGTGTATTTGATTAACAAGATAATTAATAGATCTTCAAAAATGAAAGTATTTTTTAAATTGGGGATCATTAACACGTGTGACATATTTATATATGGTATTAACATGACACACGCCATATAAATGCTAAGAAGATGAGCGCCGAATGTTAAGAACATGACTAATGATATACCAACCTATGTCGCTAATGATTTCAGGTAAGCAAAATAATTGTTAATGCCATGCACTCTTGCCTTTCATTTTGAAAAACACAAACTTTCTACTTAGCCCAGAAAGGATTTATTTACCAGAGTCTCCCAGTTGCAAAACTGGAGCAAACACATCGCCATATTTATCAAAGGGAAGGAATCCTAATGAAAATCAGTAGGATTTTGTCCTTTGATAAAACTGGTGCGGTTCTTTTTCGCTTAAGTTCCCCCAGTTTTGCAGCTGGAAGACTTTAGTAAATAACCCTCAATTTCCGACTCACAAACCTACGCTAGATGCACAAGCACAGGGATATAAAGTGACTTTCCAAGGTCAAAGAGCCACAAACTAGTGCCATTAACCAGCAGCGGAAGAACTCAATTTCGTAATGTTGGCTAAGAGTTTTACAACCCGTTTGTTAGGTTTCTATTTGAGTTAGTTCCCTTAAATGCATGTAGGACGGTTCAGATGCTGTACTTTCCGGTTACTTTCCAGTATTTCTGGTGTAAGGTTGTGTACTAAAATCACTGACTCATTTTTTTACGCAACACTGACAGATCCTGGTAATGAAGCAATATAGAAATAGAAACATTGATGACGAAACGCGTTGGAAACAGAAACGCTGTGTGTGTGTGTGATGTAATTGCACCACACGCCGCATGTTAATGTGACACCAAAACGCTAGAAGGCTTAATAGCACGCCGTGTTCAATGGCCAATCTCCTTCACATGCTGGCATTACCTACGGAATATTGGTGGAGAACTCTGAAAACCAGTACACCAACCACCGCTCACTCAAATGGCAAACATTGCAACCATACAGCCTGCATACAATGGCTCAAATTTGTATTTATACTTATAGCACCCTTGCTAAATCCTTGCATGTCAGCCCTGGTAGCTGCAGGCAGTGTAGGGGTTAATTCCCCACCAGGTCTCAGTACATGTGAGTTAGTCACAATTATGTTATTATAATGTTGCACTTTCTTCTAGGCACATGTTTGGCCCTGTGTGAGTTCTGGAAGTTGCTAGATGGCCACATGGTAATGGTGAGACCAGGTTGCAACATTTATTCTGCCCAGATACGGGGGCAGAGTGTAGCCACCCCCCCTCGGTATCCGCCATTTTGTATCCAGACCCTCCCCCCGGGAGGATCCCCACAACACCAAGGGATGTAAGTATTTTTTACTTACAATATGATGCCATAGTTTTGCTACATATGCCCCTCAGAGTGCCCAGTGTTATAAAAGAGATAAGCTCCATTTAAATGAATATTACTACAATTTTCCCTAGCATGGGAAAGCAACATCACGGTATACTGAATATACTGTACAATATCATTATTTGGTACCTACAAACCTTATTTCCTGCACGTTCGATCCAAAAAAGGTTTTGAACTGTTCAACAAACGAGGAACTCATTAATGAATTTCTTCCCACTCTGCAGACTCACCTTAGTACAGTGTTCCCCCCGCGCCTAAAATTACATTCCCCATATTAAATACAATTAACCCAACATTACTTTATAATATATTTCTATAACTTAATGAGATCATTCCATCCACTGTTTTTTTTTTTTTTTTTTAAAACAAATTTTGTAAAATAAACCCATGGTAGCCTGAAAAGTGATTACATACATGAAGCGTACGTCAATCTTGATCACGGAAATACTCCCCTTCCCCTTTTAGAATACCCAACATTAGGGTTTGTCAGTGATGAAACTATAGTGGGGATCAGGGAGTGAGTCCTAAGAACTGCATGATAAATAAAGACCTGTTACCCCTGGATTGATTATACTCGCTCCAGGTCAGGTGAATTGTTCTTAATGAATCGGATAATCACTGTTTATAAGTCAATGTTAGGGCTTGAAAGACTTGATTAAGACACACAATATAACAATCAACATGCTAATCACTCATGCTCAAATCTGGAACATTCATCAAGATACAACATTTATTTTATTAATTGTTAACCACCAACACTGAGGTGGTATTATTAATTATCTGCACATTATTGTGTGTGGGAAGCCCCAATAAGGTACTCACGGGGCCGCATACAGATTTCCCGGGGCCCAGAACTAGAGTTCTGAACGCCCCCTACCCCCCCATCGGCAGTGTTGCGAGACCCCTTTATTTCCCTCCCTCTTCCCATGTATTTCTCTCCCCTCCATCTCACCTCTCACTCTCACACCCCCTCCATCAATTACCCCACTCTCACTCAATCCCTGCCCCCCCTCACATGTATTTCTCTCCTCTGCGTCTCACTCTTACTCCCTCTTTTCCTCAATCACCCCCTCTCTCCTCTCACTCTCCCTCCCCCAATTACCCCATTCTCACCCAATCCCCCTCCTCACACTCATTCCCTCTCCCCTCACACAATCCCCCCCCCCCCACAAAAATATACACCGAAAACCCCCCACCCCAATACAGAAAACGTCTCACCCCCAAATATATACAAAAAAAACCCCCTCACCCCCCCCCCCAAATATACTGTATATGTAACCCCTCTCCTTACCAGGCTCAAAAGGAGGGTGTTGCACCGCAAGGTGTGTTTGTGGAAGTGCAGGTGTGGTGCACTGGACTCTGTTACCTTTGATCTCAGGGCTGGCTGGTTGTTGTAAGCTTGACTGTGGTTGGTGGCAGTGAAAAAGGGCGCCAGAGACTTTTAGTTGACAGGCATAATAGACATACTTTATTCTGCATAACAGGACAGGTTTTCATACATCATTGTTGCTTCCCTGGATCCCACACAGTGTTGGTGCAGGGAGGTCCACATGGCTTTAGTCATCACAGCATACCTTCTTGGCAAAGAACATTATTGACCATTTCAGTTACAAGGAGAGTACACCTCCTTCAGGGCTCTCACTACCCGTCACCCTATGCATATGTAGCACCCTTATCCACCCCCTAAGGGAGATCTGTTCTTATGGGATATGTACCACATGTTACCGGTGTGATGGTGTGTTGGTTAACAGCAGACTGAGCACTCCGCAGGTGGTATATGGAGGTTCAACAGGGCAGGTTTCCAGCTTAGTTTTTCTAGTGCAGTGCCTCAATCTTCCAGGGCTTCTGACAGGGACAGGACTTCTCCCCACAAGCCATCCTTCTCCACAAACACACACTAGCAGGTGCTGGTACAACCAGTGTTTATTTAGATGTTACAGCTACTCCATTCTCCTCCTGGATCCCTGGATTAGACCCAAGGGGCTTGAGGCCCCAAGAGCCCATCCTTAACCCCCTTACCCCCTGATGGGGCAAAGTGGAATAGCTCCCACTCCACACAGGGTGGGGACAGAACCAACACAATTTGGTGGAGTGCCATCTTTTATACCTGGGGAGGGGTTTGTAACCCCGCCCTATAACAGGGCAGGTCCAGGTACTGACAGACATCACACCAACTGCATGTTACCCAGTCAGTACCCTCCAAGGCATGACACTCCAAACTGCCGTTTTCCCCGCACCTGGATAGGGTAACATTGTATCTGTCCAGGCTGCAACTGGCAAGCTAGGCCCTGTGCAGGAGTTTAACCCCAACACTGTCTGTTCTTATCAGGACTTATAATGTTAAGGTCAGGGAAAAGGGTATAGCCAGGGGCACTAGGCTACACATACTTCCCACCGGGCTCTTACGTATGAAGTAGTCTGCAGTGCTTGATATGAATGGCACGGTATAGACACATCCAAATGTGACTCTGCACACACTGTTCCCTCATAGCTAGAGACAGCACAGACTGTTCCTTATAATAGTGGGCCTTTTTCTAATAGGAGCACTTTCCCTGATGTATAAAACAACAAAAGATGACGTCAGGCAATCACATAAAACAAGTTTCACATTAACATATGAGACAGAGTGAGACCCCCACTTTCTTCTTCCCTGATGTCATTAGGCTCCTCCTGGGGTCTGAGGCCTTGAGCCCTAACCCCCAGTATTTATAGTCCATGGTGACATCATAGATCACCATGGTAACCTAGGCGGTAACTTGGACCCCTTTAACATACACCCTGTCTGGATGACAGAGTGGGTCCTTTCTGGAAGGTGAGCAGAGCCTGACTGGCAGTTCCTGAACTGCAACATTAAACATAAAGGTTGATGGCTTACTTACAATAACAACTAGAGTAACCCTTTAATTCCCAAATAGTACACCCAACAGGGGGGGTTACATATATAACGCCCCCACCCTCCCAAATATATACACCCCCCCCAAATACATACAAAAAAAACCCACCTCCCCAATACATATAAAAAAATACATATAACCCTCCCAATAAATATAACCCCCTAATACATATATAAAAAATACATATTAAAAAAAAAACTTATAAAAAAAACAAATACATATAAAAAAACAAATACAAATATTCCCCCACAAATACATATAACAAAACTCCCCAATACCTATAAAAATCTCCAAATACATATAAAAAAAACTCCAAATATACTGTATGTATAACAAAATACATATAAACCTCCCCAATACATATAAAAAATAATAATACATATAAAACTACCCCAATACATATAAAACTACCCCAATACATATACAAAACCCTCAATACATATATAAAAAAACAAAACATATAAAACTACCCCAATACATATAAAAAAAAACCCAATACATATAAAACTACCCCAATACATATAAAACTACCCCAATACATATAAAACTACCCCAATACATATAAAACTACCCCAATACATATACAAAACCCTCAATACATATATAAAAAAACAAAACATATAAAACTACCCCAATACATATAAAAAAAAACCCAATACATATAAAACTACCCCAATACATATAAAACTACCCCAATACATATACAAAACCCTCAATACATATATAAAAAAACAATACATATAAAACTACCCCAATACATATAAAAAAACCCCAATACATATAAAACTACCCCAATACATATAAAACTACCCCAATACATATAAAACTACCCCAATACATATAAACCCTTACCTTGGCTCAGGTGTCAGGCCTCCGGCCGGGCACGACCTCTAGTTGCCGCCGGTCCCTGGCTCTCCCCAGTTTCGGGCCTCCCTCACTCTGTCCCACACCGAGCTGCTGGTGCGTGCCGGGACTCTCTGACGTCAGCACGCGCCAGAAGTAAGCTGGGCTGAGCTTCAAGCGCGGACCGCCATGAGAGGGAGGCCCGGTGACGCGCTGACATCAGAAGCGTGGGACAGTCAGTGTGGAGGCAGGCCCGCAGCTGGGGAGGGCCGGGACTCGTCGGCTTTGTTCTTGTTGGGCCCAACTGCTTTGTCCGGCCGCCAGGCCCCCCGCAGCCACCGGGCCCGGGACACTTGTCCCGGCTGTCCCCCCTTATCGGCGGCCTTGGGTACTCAGCACAGAATGAGTTAGGTATGTGGAACCCATTTTGTAGGTTGCGCTGGGAAAGTCTGGAACTGCTTACACACCCAACGATAGCTACATGTTTAACCTTCCTTTGTAAGCAGTGGTTGACGTGTGTGAGCCCTATGGATATGGCAGAGCAGTGTATTGTATTGTATTGTATTGTATTGTATGTCTTTATTTATATAGCGCCATAAATGTACATAGCGCTTCACAGTAGTAATACATATCATATAAATAACAAATAATATAAATAACAGATCATGGGAATAAGTGCTTCAGACATACTGTAAAAGTAACATTAAGGAAGGAGTCCCTGCTCCGAGGAGCTTACAATCTAATTGGAAGGTAGGGAGAATGTACAGAGACAGTAGGAGGGAATTCTAGTAAGTGCGTCTGCAGGGGGCCAAGCTTTATGTGTCATGTGTCCATGATTATCCAGTGCTACTCAAATGCTTCTTTAAGCAGATGTGTCTCAAGGTGAGTCTTAAAGGTGGATAGCGAGGGGGCTAGTCGGGTATTGAGGGGAAGGGCATTCCAGAGGAGTGGGGCAGAAAGTGAGAAAGGTTTAAGGCGGGAGAGAGCTTTAGATACAAAGGGAGTTAAAGAAGACATCCTTGAGAAGAACGCAAGAGTCGGGATGGTGCATAGCGAGAAATTAGGGCTGAGATGTAAGGAGGGGCAGAAGAATTGAGTGTGAGATATGGGATTTAATTTAAGGAGAGGGATTTCAGGAGGGGAGATGCGGAGACAGATTTAGGAAAGAGTAGAGTGATTCTGGCAGCAGCGTTTAGGATAGATTGTAGGGGAGACAGGTAAGAGGCAGGAAGGCCGGACAGCAGGAGGTTACAGTAATCAAGACGGGAGAGAATGAGGGCCTGAGTCAGAGTTTCTGCAGTCGAGCAACAGAGGAAAGGGTGTATCTTTGTTATATTGCGGAGGAAAAAGCGACAAGTTTTAGAAACGTTTTGAATATGAGAGGAGAACGAGAGAGAGGAGGTGCTTAAGTTCCCCTTGATTTTGAAAGAAAAAAAAGGGAATTCTTTTTGAAAAGGCCCTTTTGTGTTTTGTTTCTAAAAAAATATTACTGCTAATATATATAACAAGCATTTAAAATGTAAATGCATTGCAAGCCCCTGGGGTAGTGAAAAGGTTAATATCAGAAACCCACCTTCTCTTCCCTTTTCAATCCTGTGATGAGGGCAGAACAGCAGTAAACCATGGTCATTAGGTTTTGGAACTTAAACATTCTAGAACGATTCTTTCCACGAATCCCCATGAAGTGGCTTTGCTATGTCTTATAAAACAGTTCATGACTTATTTTAAAGCCATAGTTTAATTTGCTTGCCATAATTAATACGTTTTACAAACTACCTTTACTGCGCCTTATTTTAATGATGCCATTCTTATACTACAGTACAATGCAAAAGCCTCGAGTAGAAAAATACATATCTACGCACTTTAGAGGTATTTGATCAATATCATACATTATATACGTATATACAGTGTTCGACAAACCTATACATTTGCTCGCCCCGGGCGAGTGGATTTAACCCCCGGGCGAGTAAATATTGGCCCAAGCAGCACACGTTTGGTACTAGGTGGCGAGTAGATTTTTTTGTGTGGCGAGTAGATTTTTTGGTGATTTGTCAACCACTGCGTATATATATATATATATATATATATATATTGTGACAGAAACCAGGGGTTGGTAATAAACTCCATATACAGGGCTCCCAGGATACTGAACAGTTTCTGTCCTGTCTAAGCTGAACAGGGCAGCCTCGTAGTACAGGCACTCCATTCCACAGTTTGTCTGCTGCCTGTTTTCTGTCACCTGTCATGCTGATTAGAGTTCAGGTATATAAGACCTGTTTCCTGTTTCCTCTGGGCCCCGCCCAAGAGCCTGGAAGGCTGCTGAACTGCAGAGGGGTGAGAAAGCCTCTTTCCCAAATCGCTTCATTCATTCTGTTAGTTTGTCTAAAGACTGCAAAGGTACTTATTTTGTTGGTGGAAGTGGACAAGCCACTTCCAACTCTGAGTCAGGGACATCTAAGTTTTAAGTTATCGCTCAGACGAGCAGCTTTTTGTTTGGCTTTGTTTTCTGTTTACACTGTGGCAGTCTCAGTGCCTGGGACTGAATAAACCAGGCATAGCCAATTTAAAGGAACAGTACGTGACGTCTCATCATTTAACCTACCCTAAAAGACCGTGTTCTAACAGTCCCGGACAGACGGCGGAGCCCCGGAGTAAGCCGTTTTGTCACATATGTTGGAGAATGCGGGCAGAGCACTAGGGGGTCTGCGGGTTGAAGAAATTTGAAAAAAAAAAAAAAAAAAAGTTTTTTTCATCCTCTGCAAATAAGATGGAAGACGTGGTGGGTGCGCTGGTACGCAATGTCGCTGCCCAGAAAGACGCGAATGAAACCCAGCAACAGCTATTAATAGCCCAGCAAGAAACTAATGCAAACCAGCAGCAGACGAATGCAGCCCAGCAACAGCTGCTAATAGCCCAGCAAGAGATTAATGCCAACCAGCAACAGGCGAATGCAAACCAGCAACAGACGAATGCAAACCAGCAACAGACGAATGAAGCCCTGCAAAACGCGAATGCACACCAGCAAGAGACAAACCGCTTGCTGAGAGAGGAGCAACAGCGGTTCGCTCAGGGCTTACAGCAGGAACTCGAGATCCTGAGGGGGACTATCAGTAACCTTCCACTGGCAGCGGCAGCACCAGTTCCGAAAATGACCAGGGCAAGCCACTACCTTCAGAAGATGGGACCCTCGGATGATGTGGAAGCCTATCTTCTCACGTTTGAACGCACGGCACAGAGAGAGGGATGGCCAGAAGCTGAGTGGGCTGGTCTAATCGCACCCTTCCTAAGCGGCGAACCCCAGAAGGCTTACTTTGATCTAGAGCCAGCCGAAGCTAACGTCTATGCAAAGTTGAAGTTCGAGATCCTCGCCCGCCTCGGCGTAACCACGGCTGTTCGTGCCCAAAGGTTTCACGCATGGTCCTTCACGATGGATAAAGCCACCCGAAGCCAGATGTATGACCTCATCCACCTCGCCCGGAAGTGGCTACAACCCGAGATCAACTCAGCAAGCCACATCGTGGAACGGTTGGTCATGGACCAGTTCTTGAGGAAACTTACGTCGTTGGGTCAGTCGGAGTGACCCCCACAATGCGGATGAGCTTGTGGCCCTTGTAGAAAGGTACAGTGCAGCAGAAGAGCACCCGCAACCAACAGTCGTGGAGCAACCCCACTACCCGAGGTTCCAGGACTCTTCCAGAGACGGTAAAAGGGTACCGGGGTTAAGGGGCGCTGAAGAGCGGCGACCACCTTCACGCCGCTCCAGCAACAGTGGTTCGCACACTAAGGGCAATAGCCAACATGGGGAGCCGGGAAAAGGCTCTAAGTGGGACACAGACTATGTACCTAAATGTGTAAATTGTCATGAGAGGGGCCACACAGCAAAAATCTGCCCACTAAATGATGAGCCCATGCAATGCAACAGCGTGGAACCTTATTCGCTGTTGTCCCAATGTATGGGCCCTAGCCCAGAGGACCCCTTGAATAACCATCTGTGGGCATTTGTAAAGGTTAATGGTAAGAGGGTTCGGGCACTTCTTGACTCTGGGAGCATGGTCACACTAGTGTCCGAATACCTATTGCCCATTAAGAAGAAACAGGTAAACAGTTCACAAAGAGTGGCAATTTGTTGTATACATGGGGATAATCATGAATATTCCACTGTTGATGTTTTTTTGAAACAGAATTTGGTTCTTTAGATTTCAAGGTGGGTGTTGTACCCAAACTGGCACATGATGTGTTAATAGGGACCGACTTTCCCCATTTTCTAAAAATGTGGTCCCCAGCTCAGAATAGCGCCCAGAGTTCAATAGCGGACCATAACGAAGGGTTAGAAGAAACAAATCCTTTCCCTTTTTCAGAAATGGATGTTGACGAGGGCCCAAATAAGAAGGGGGAAAAGGAGGAGTGCTGTGAAATTCCCTTCCCCATCACTACTTTGGTAGGGAATACCCCAAATCAAGATGTTGATCAGGCACTTACCACCCCAGTACAGGATAAGACCCTCGCTGACCTAGAAGTCAGTCCTGGGAGTTTTAAGAAGGCCCAGTGGGAGGACCCCACATTAGCGGTAGCAAGGGGAAATATACGGGACCAGAATAGTACTCATGGCCAACCAGATAGGTCACTTGCTTACCCCTACTTCGAGGTAGAGAACGACCTAGTATATCGGGTTGATAAAAGAAAATCAGTTACAACTAAACAATTGTTGGTACCACGGACATTCCGTAACGTAGTATTACACCTCGCACATAGTCATCCATTGGGGGGACACCTAGGGGTGGAAAAGACAAAAGAAAAGGTTCTCCGAAGCTTTTATTGGCCTGGGGTTCTGGCAGAAATTACAAACTATTGTTCCTCATGCCCAGAATGTCAGATCACCGCCCCGTTCAAAGCATACCGCAGCCCATTGGTACCCCTTCCCATAATAGAGGTACCATTTGACCGGATTGCTATGGATCTAGTAGGACCCCTAATAAAGTCTGCTAGGGGACATCAGCATATATTGGTAATATTAGATTATGCTACCCGATATCCGGAGGCAGTTCCCCTACGTAGCACCTCTGCTAAAAACATAGCAAAAGAGTTAGTACTTCTGTTTTCCCGGGTCGGAATTCCTAAAGAGATCTTATCTGACCAGGGAACACCATTTATGTCCCAAGTAACAAAAGAGCTATGTAAACTCCTAAAAATCAAGCATCTCAGAACCTCAGTCTATCATCCACAAACAGATGGTTTAGTGGAAAGGTTCAATAAAACCTTAAAGAGCATGTTACGCCGGGCGGTCGATAAGGATGGGAAAAACTGGGACTGTTTGTTACCATACCTGTTATTTGCCATTAGGGAAGTTCCCCAGTCATCCACAGGCTTCTCCCCGTTTGAACTATTGTATGGCCGACATCCAAGGGGCTTACTGGATATAGCCAAAGAAACTTGGGAACACGAGGTTACCCCTTACAGAAGTGTAATAGAGCATGTTGCCCAGATGCAGGACCGCATTGCTGCAGTCCTACCCATAGTGAGGGAACACATGGAGAAAGCTCAAGAAGCACAAAGGAATACGTATAATAAGGGTGCTAGGGTCAGAATTTTTTTTCCAGGTGATAGGGTACTAGTTCTGGTTCCCACCGTGGAGAGTAAATTCCTTGCTAAATGGCATGGGCCATATGAGGTCTTGGAAAGAGTGGGAGAAGTAAATTATAGGGTAAGGCAGCCAGGTAGGAGGAAACCTGAGCAAATTTACCATATAAACCTACTCAAGCCCTGGAAAGATAGAGAGGTCTTGTTAACCCTAGTACCCCCAGGTCCGTCAGAGAATCAAGAAACTGACCCAGAGGTTAGCATAGCTGAAACACTGTCCGTGCATCAGAAACGAGAGGTCCAGAGTTTAGTGAGAAGGAACAAAGAAATCTTCTCTACACAGCCAGGTAAAACTAACGTAATTAAACATGACATAGTCTCTGAACCGGGGGTCCGAGTTAACCTTAAACCGTACCGAATCCCAGAGGCCAAGAGAGAGGCTATAAGTTTAGAGGTTAAAAAAATGCTAAAACTAGGCGTAATTGAGGAATCCCAAAGTGGGTGGAACAGCCCTATAGTTTTAGTCCCAAAGCCAGACGGTACAACAAGGTTTTGTAATGACTACCGGAAACTAAACGCGCTGTCAAAATTTGATACTTATCCTATGCCCAGGGTGGATGAACTTGTAGAGAGACTGGGCAAAGCCCGATATCTCACAACCCTAGACCTAACAAAAGGGTACTGGCAGGTTCCCCTCACAGAAAGGGCAAAAGAAAAAACAGCCTTCTCAACCCCAGACGGCCTCTTTCAATATAAGGTGCTGCCTTTTGGCTTACATGGAGCTCCCGCCACATTCCAAAGAATGATGGATAAAATTTTAAAACCACATGTTCGGTATGCTGCCGCCTACCTGGATGATGTGGTAATCCATAGTGAAGATTGGCAGTCCCACCTTCCAAAGGTCCAAGCTGTGCTCGACGCAGTTCGGTCTGCTGGACTAACTGCTAACCCCGCTAAATGCACTATTGGTCTGGAGGAGGCCAAGTATCTGGGGTATTCTATTGGTAGAGGGTTACTCAAACCACAAACACTCAAAGTAGAGGCGATACAAAATTGGCCAAGGCCAGTCACAAAAAAACAAGTAAGGACCTTTTTGGGGTTAATTGGCTACTATAGGAGGTTTATTCCCAATTTTGCAACTAAGGCAACCCCACTAACCGACCTCACAAAAGCAAGAGGACCGCTAATGGTAAAGTGGTCCCCCGAAGCCGAACAGGCCTTTAGAAGCCTGAAAGAAGCTCTCTGTGCCCAACCAGTGTTGGTCACACCTGACTTCTCCAAAGAGTTCGTAGTCCAAACCGACGCATCTGAGGTAGGGCTGGGGGCGGTACTCTCCCAGGAGTCTCAAGGGGAGGAGCACCCCATCCTTTATTTAAGTAGGAAACTAAATCCCCAGGAGAAAAATTACTCCATAGTCGAGAGAGTGTCTCGCAATAAAGTGGGCTGTAGAGACACTCAAGTATTATCTGTTGGGGAGAAAGTTCCGATTGGTCACAGATCATGCACCCCTTACCTGGATGTGTCAAAATAGGGAGAAGAACGCTAGGGTGACCAGGTGGTTCCTAAGCCTACAGCCCTTTAAATTTTCTGTGGAACACAGGTCGGGGCACAAACATGGCAATGCCGACGGGTTGTCAAGGATGCACTCCCTAATATCCATGGTCGCTCACCCCTCGAGGTCTGAGCTGGGGGGGAGGATATGTGACAGAAACCAGGGGTTGGTAATAAACTCCATATACAGGGCTCCCAGGATACTGAACAGTTTCTGTCCTGTCTAAGCTGAACAGGGCAGCCTCGTAGTACAGGCACTCCATTCCACAGTTTGTCTGCTGCCTGTTTTCTGTCACCTGTCATGCTGATTAGAGTTCAGGTATATAAGACCTGTTTCCTGTTTCCTCTGGGCCCCGCCCAAGAGCCTGGAAGGCTGCTGAACTGCAGAGGGGTGAGAAAGCCTCTTTCCCAAATCGCTTCATTCATTCTGTTAGTTTGTCTAAAGACTGCAAAGGTACTTATTTTGTTGGTGGAAGTGGACAAGCCACTTCCAACTCTGAGTCAGGGACATCTAAGTTTTAAGTTATCGCTCAGACGAGCAGCTTTTTGTTTGGCTTTGTTTTCTGTTTACACTGTGGCAGTCTCAGTGCCTGGGACTGAATAAACCAGGCATAGCCAATTTAAAGGAACAGTACGTGACGTCTCATCATTTAACCTACCCTAAAAGACCGTGTTCTAACAGTCCCGGACAGACGGCGGAGCCCCGGAGTAAGCCGTTTTGTCACAATATATATACAACTTTATGCTCATCTGCATGTCTTAGGCAGGTCTGCAACCCCGCCTTTCACCATTATCACCCAGCACACAGCACTTCCACTGCAGCAAGGGATTCTGGGAAATGACATGCAAATGAGCACACAGTGCCACCTTTTGCTTCAAAAACCATTTTTAACATGGTTCCCTATATTTGCATATTTGCTTTGCTGTGGAGGGTTTTTGTCACTTTTTTTACTCACCATACTGTAACTTAACTCAGTATATATATATATAAAGCAGAAAATAGCCGTGTTAGTCCAGTTGCGATAGTGCAGAATAAATGAGTATTGCTTGACCTGAAGAAGAGAGGAGAACTCTCGAAAGCTTGTCCTATGACATAAATTGTTAGTCCAATAAAAAAGGTATCACCGAATACTCATTTATTCTGCACTATATATATATATATATATATATATATATATATATATATATATATATATACAGCCATACCCCACATTAATGTACGCAATGGGACCGGAGCATGTATGTAAAGCGAAAATGTACTTAAAGTGAAGCACTCCCTTTTTCCCATTTATCGATGCATGTACTGTACTGCAATCGCCATATACGTGCATAACTGATGTAAATAACGCATGTGTAATAGGCTCTATAGCCTCCCCGCTTGCGCACAGCTTTGGTACAGGTAGGGAGCCGGTATTGCTGTTCAGGACGTGCTGACAGGCACATGCGTGAGCTGCCGTTTGCCTATTGAGCGAGATGTACTTACTCGCGAGTGTACTTAAAGTGAGTGTCCTTAAACCGGGGAATGCCTGTATATATACATATATATATATTTTTTTTTTCAGGGCCAGTGTAACGGTATTCGGCACCCTAAACTAATCTTCAGCCTTGTGTCCCTTCCTCCCCCCATCCTTCGGAATTTTTCTAACATTCAAATACACTCCTCCCTCTCTTCCATATAAACACTCTCCCCTCTCCCTCCCTGTCACTCTCTCTCCCTAACACTGGCACACTCTCTCCCCACTGACACTCTCCCCCCAAATAACACTATTTCCCCCCCACTGACACTATCTCCCCTCCCCACTAACACTCTCTTCCCCACCCCCCACTGACACTATCTCCCCTCCCCACTAACACTCTCTTCCCCCCCCACTGACACTCTTCCCCCCTCACTGACACTCTTCCCCTACTGATACTCCGTTCCCCAAAATGACACTCTCTCCCCCTCACTGACAATCTCTCCATCTCCCCCGCTGACCCTCTTTCCCCTCTCCCACTGACACTCTCTCCCCCCCTGACACTCCCTCTCCCTTGCCCAGTTACAGTATCCATGTATAGCCAGATATAGCCTTATAAATGATTATCTCTCCGATATTAACTATTGCTGTTGTACCCTGTCTGTAAAACGTTCTTCCCCTCTCCAGGCTCACTCTCTTCCCATCTTCAAAGCTCATTCGAAAACCCATATTATTAAAGAGGTAATAAGGAAACTCCAATACCTGCAGCACACCATCCTCCTCACCCAAAGCATCCCCATTCTGTGCCACCCCTAGGGATTCCTCACACACGTATTTATTCCGAGTGCTTCAATATTTCTCCTATCTTACCATTAGATTATAAGCTCATTGGAACAGCAATGTTCCTTTGCTTATGCTTTGCATTCACATTTAAAGCTCTTATCTCTGTATTGTATATGCATAAATCCCTCTATCGCAAAGCACCTGTATATTGCTGCTTGGTTCATGGTTAGTGCCACAAGGTCTAGAAAAGCCATTGGATTTAAGTGGTGATATAAACATTGAAAACCTCAGCTCAGTTGGCTGAAAAGTAATCACGGGAGCTAAAGTATGTACAGTATCAACCCAATTGTGGAACACATTGCATTATTCTTGGAGCACAGTTACATCCAATGTAAGAAACCGTTTCCACAAATGTACATGTTCTGTGGCTTAATAGGCTTCTCAGGCAGATAACTCGATTACTTCGTTCACACAAAGATGTCTTCTTTAGATTTCTGATGGTTTTCCTATGGGAACACAAACAGAAATGAAGGAAAAACATTGGGAGAGGGAGTGGCTTAGTGAGTGAAGACACTGACTAGCACTGAGAGTTTGAAACCGGCGAACCTGGTTCAATTCCCGGTGTCAGCTCCTTGTGACCTTGGGCAAGTCACTTTATCTCCCTGTGCCTCGGGCACAAAAAACATAGATTGTAAGCTCCACGGGGCAGGGACCCGTGCCTGCAAAATGTCTCTGTAAAGTGCTATGTAGAACATGCTATTACTATTATTATAAAAATAAGGAATATGGTAAACACTGCTACAGCTGCGGCCGCCTTTATCCTAATGCGGCCGTATCGGCGCAACTCTAATAACCGCGGGCAGGTGCAGTATTTTTTTTCTCTCCGGAATATGTTCCAGTATTTTAGCGCTCATAATATTGAATGCATGAACGTGAATGCGGTATGAATGCGGCATGAACGAGGTATGAATGCGGCATGAACGCGGTGAAGTGCGGTGAAGTGCGTGGCATTTGGAAAAAAATCCCCGAAAAAATTCAGAGATGTTGGAGAATAAAAGGGGTTGCG